>NC_037689.1:91290798-91358521 GCF_003255815.1 Theropithecus gelada
GACTTGGAATCAACCCAAATGTCCATCAGTGACAGATTGGATTAAGAAAATGTGGCATATATACACCATGGAATACTATGCAGCCATAAAAAAGGATGAGTTTGTGTCCTTTGTAGGGACATGGATGCAGCTGGAATCCATCATTCTTAGCAAACTATCACAAGAACAGAAAACCAAACACCGCATGTTCTCACTCATAGGTGGGAACTGAACAATGAGATCACTTGGACTCGGGAAGGGGAACATCACACACCGGGGCCTATCATGGGGAGGGGGGCGGGGGGGAGGGATTGCATTGGGAGTTATACCTGATGTAAATGATGAGTTGATGGGTGCAGCACACCAACAAGGCACAAGTATACATATGTAACAAACCTGCACGTTATGCACATGTACCCTACAACTTACAGTATAATAATAATAAATAAATTTAAAAAAAAAAAAAAAAAAAAAAAACAGCAGACAATAGCAAAAATAAAGTTAACCTTTTTGTGTTCCTTCAGCCCCGTCACGAAGGGCCCTTGCGACTGGGCCTCGTACCAAACAACTCGTTACAGAAAGAGCTATGGTCCTAGACTACACCGAAGTTTCACGAGACCTCGTCTGTGCATGGGCAAGTGTCTGACTCTGGAGCCCAGGTTGTTGCTTCCCAGCCTGGTGGTGAATCCTCCATAGTCTGGTGAGTGCAGTGTCCGACTCTGGAGCCCAGGCTGTTGCTTCCCATATATATATATATATACACGTCTTTTCCCTTCTCTCCTGACCATTGCAATTTGCTTATTATATTAATTTGCCTATATTATTTTGCTTATTATATCATTTGCTTATTATATTATTTGCGTATTATATCTGCATTGCTGTTTACGTGAGATACAGCTTGTTTACTCTTAAA
Source organism: Theropithecus gelada (assembly GCF_003255815.1). Classification (NCBI taxonomy): domain Eukaryota; kingdom Metazoa; phylum Chordata; class Mammalia; order Primates; family Cercopithecidae; genus Theropithecus; species Theropithecus gelada. Next base: position 91,291,691 of record NC_037689.1, read on the forward strand.
GATACTGTGTGTGTGATTTTCTCCCCTCGTGCGTTTCCTGCACAGAACACCTGTGCAGAAGACACATGAATCTAAGAGAATGACAGTGGATTATCGTAAGCTTAACCAAGTAGTGACTCCAATTACAGCTGCTGTACCAGATGCAGCAAGTGGCTTCGTTTTTTGAGCATATTAACACATCTCCTGGTACCTGGTATGCAGCCATTGATTGGCAAATGCCTTTTTCTCCATTCCTGTCCACAAAGCCCACTAGAAGCAATTTACCTTCAACTAGCAAGGCCAGCAATATACCTTTACTCTCTTACCTCAGGGGTTATCAACTCTCTGACTTTGTGTCATAATCTTATTTGGAGAGAACTTGATTGCTTTTTGCTTCCACAAGATATCACACTGGTTCATTACTTTATGACACTATGCTGATTGTATCCAGTGAGCAGGAAGTAGCAAACACACTGGACTTATTGGTGAGACATTTGCATGCCAAAGGATGGGAAATAAATCTGACTAAAATTAAGAGACATTCTACCTCAGTGAAATTTCTAGGGGTCCAGTGGTGTGGGGCCTGTCAAGATATTCTTTCTAAGGTGAAGAATAAATTACTAAATTTCGTCCCTCCTACAATCAAGAAAAAGTCATAGTGCCTAGTGGGTCTATTTGGATTTTAGAGGCAACACATTCCTTATTTGGGTGTGTTACTCTGACCTATTTACTGAGTGACCCAAAATGCTGCCAGTTTTGAGTGTGGTCCAGAACAGGAGAAGGCTCTGCAACAGGTCCAGGCTGTTGTGCAAGCTGGTCTGCCACTTGGGCCATATGACCCAGCAGATCTAATGGTGCTTGAGATGTCAGTGGCAGACAGGGATGATGTTTGGATCCTTTGGCAGGCCCCAGTAAGTGAATCACAGCGGAGACCTCTGGGATTTTAAAGCAAGGTCCTGTCATCTTCTTCAGATAGCTACTCTCCTTTTGAGAGACAGCTCTTGGCCTGTTACTGGGATTTGGTGGAAACTGAATGTTTGACTATGGGCCATCAAGTCACCGTGTGACCTGAACTGCCTGTCATGAACTGAGTGCTTTCTGGCCCATCTAGGTATAAAGTGCATCATGTGCAGCAGCATTCCATCATCAAATGAAAGTAGTATATATGTGATCGGGTTCGGGCAGGTCCTGAAGGCACAAATAAGTTACATGAGGAAGCGGCTCAAATGCCGATGGTCTCCACTCCTGTAACTGTGCCTTATCTCCCCCAGACTGCACTGATGGCCTCATGGGGAGATCCCTATGATCAGTTGACAGAGGAAGACAAAAGACTAGGGCCTGATTCACATATGGTTCTGCAAGATATGCAGGCACTACCCTAAAGTGGACAACTGCAGCACTGCAGCCCCTTTCTAGGACATCCCTGAAGGACAGTGGTGAAGGGAAATCTTCCCAGTGGGCAGAACTTCAAGCAGTGCACCTGGTTGTGCAGTTTGCATGGAAGGAGCAATGGCCAGATGTGTGATTATAGAATGATTAATGGGCTGTAGCCAATGGTTTGGCTGGATGGTCAGGGACTTGGAAGGAGAATGATTGGAAAATGGGTGACAAAGAAATTTGAGGAAGAAGCATGTAAATGGACCACTCCGAATGGTCAAAAACGTTGAAGATATTTGTATCCCATGTGACTACTCACTAACAGGTGACCTCAGCAGAGGAGGATTTTAATAATAAAGTGGATAGGATGACCTGTTCTGTGGATACCACTCAGTCTCTTTTCCCCAGCCACCCCTGCCATAGCCCAACGGGCCGATGAAAAAAGTGGCCATGATGTCAGGGACGGAGGTTACACATGGGCTCAGCAACATGCACTTCCACTCATCAAGGCTGACCTGGCTACAGCCACTGCTGAGTGCCCACTTTGCCAGCAGCAGAGACCAATACTGAAACTTCTGTATGGCACTACTCCTCAGAGTGATCAGCCAGCTACCTGATGGCAGGTTGATTATATTGGACCTCTTCCATTGTGGAAAGGGCAGAGGTTTGTCCTCACTGGAATAGACACTCCAGGTATGGGTCTGCCTATCCTGCATGCAATGCTTCTGCCAAGACTACCATCTATGGACTCATGGAATGCCTTATTGATCGTCATAGTACTCCACACAGCATTGCCTCTGACCAAGACACTCACTTTATGGCTAAAGAAGTGCAGCAGTGGGCTCCTGCTCATGAAATTCACTGGCCTTACCATGTTCCCCATAATGAGACTGCATTGGTGGAATGACCTTTTGAAGTCACAATTATAATGCCAACTAGGTGACAATACTTTGCAGGGCTGGGGCAGAGTTCTCCAGAAAGCCATGTATGCTCTGAAATAGCATCCAATATATGGTGCTGTTTCTCCCATAGCCAGGATTCACGGGTCCAGGAATCAAGGGATGGAAGTGGAAGTGGCACGACTCACCATCATCCCTAGTGATCTACTAGCAAATTTTTTGCTTCCTATTCCTGTGACATTACTTTCTGCTGGCCTAGAGGTCTTAGTTCCAGAGGGAGGAAGGCTACCACTAGGAGACATAATGATTCCATTAAACTGGAAGTTAAGATTGCCACATGGACACTTTGGGCTCCTCCTGCTTTTAAGTCAACAGGCCCAGAAGGGAGTTAAAGTGTTGGCTGGGGTGATTGACCCAGATTATCAAGATGAAATTAGTCTACTATTCCACAACAGAGGTAAAAAAAGAGTATGAATGGAATACAGGAGATTCAGTAGGGTGTTTTTTAGTATTACCATGCCTGTGACTAAGGTCAATGGGAAAATACAACAGCCCAATCCAAGCACAAATACAAATGGCCCATACCCTTCAAGAATAAAGATTTGGGTCACTCCATCAGTGGGAAAAACAAAACAAAACAAAACAAAACAAAACACAAAAAATCATGACCCGCTGAGATGCTTGCTGAAGAAAAAGGGAATACAGAATGTGTGGTAGAAGAAGGTAGTCATCAATACCAGCTATGACCACGTGACCAGCTGCAGAAACGAGACTGTAGTTGTCATGAGTATTTTCTCCTTCTTTTGTTAAAAACATGTTTGTACATGTATGCACTTATACTAAAAAAACTTCATTTTACTTCCTTTTTCTTTATCATATGACATAAGATTTACTGACTTCATATCAACATTTAAGTATTATTAACTTTACGTGATAGTAGTTGTGTTGGGGATTGGTGAGTTTCCAGTTATACAAAGGATAGTTTTATTATGTTAGGTGTAATTATGACCTCATTATTGTCTTTATTTGAGGGTCTCAGGAGATGTGTATGGGTTCAAGTTGACAAGGGGTGGACTTGTGATGATTATACTGAGTTTCAACTTGATTTAATTGAAGGATACAAAATAATGACCCTGGGTATGTCTGTGAGAGTGTTACCAAAGGAGATTAAAATTTGAGGCAGACCCACCCATAATCTTGGTGGGTACCATCTAATCAGCTGCCAGTGTGGCTAGAAGATAAAACAGGCACAAACATGTGAAAATACTAGCCTAGCCTCACAACCTACATTTTTCTCCCATGCTGGATGCTTCCTGCCCTCAAACATCGGACTCCAGGTTCTTCAGTATTGGGACTCCGACTGGCTCTCCTTGCTTCTCAGCTTGCAGATGGCCTATTGTGGGACCTTGTGATCATGTGAGTTAAGGCTTAATAAACTATATCTATATAAAACTGTGTGTGTGTGTGTGTGTGTGTGTGTATATATATATATATATATAATTAGTTGTATCCCTCTAGAGAACCCTGAGTAACAAATGTGTTTCCAGCATTTTAAAGACATAAGGCAAATCATATTTATCACTTTTTTCTGTTGTTACAACAAACTCAAACTGGCTTAAGTCATGTGTCATGATAATGTAAATTAAAATTTGTAAATCCAAAGAGAATTTTTAGTAGCATTGGTAATATTACTCAGTGTACTTACTTCTATTTTACAAATTTACAGGTAACATTGTATGCTTTTATTGTGTACAACATAGTTTTTAAGTAAATGTAAATTGTAGAATGATAAAATATATCCGATTAATGAATGATTTTATATTTTGACTATTGTGATAGTGCTAGAATAAACATGAGATGGCAGCTATTTACTTGACCCACTGATTTTAATTCATTTCAATATATACCTAGTAGTGGGATTGCTGGACAACATGGCAGTTTTATTTTTAAATATTTGAGAGACATTCATACTGTATGAGTCCTCTTTGCTCCGCATTCTCATTAGCACGTTTATATTGTCTATTTGATAATGATCCTTATAACTGGGATGAGGTGATACTGAACTGAGGTTTTTATTTGCATTTCTCAGATGATTAGTGATGTTGAACATTTTTTTTTGACATACCTGTTCTTCATTTGTATGTCTTTTGTTGAAAAATTTCTATTCAGATTTTTTTAAATTTTTGCATCAGGTTATTTACTTGTTTGTTTTTTCCTATTGAGTTATTTGAGTTCCTTGTATATTCTGGATATTATTACATTGTTGGATAAATTGTTTGCAAACATTTTTTCTTATTTGGTAGGTTGCCTCTTCACCCTTTTGATTGATTCTTTTGTTACACAGAAGTTTTTTATTTTGATATGGTTCCATTTGTCTATTTTTGCATTTGTTACCTGTGCTTTTGAGGTTTTATGAAAAAGAAATTGCCCATACAAAAATCATAAAGCATTTCCCCTATGTTTTCTTCTGGAAGTTTCATAGTTTTAGATCTTACATTTAAGTCTTCAATACATTCTGAGTTACTTTTTGTAGATTCTGAAATATAATGGTTTAATTTTATTCTTCTCTATGTAGATATCTAGTTTTCTCAACACCATTTGTTGAAGAGACTGTCTTTTCCCCATAACATGTTCTTGATATTTTTGTCAAACATCGGTTGGTGTAAACTGTGTGGATTTATTTCTGTTCTCTCTATTCTTTTCCACTTGTCCATATGCCTTATTTTATGTCAATACAATACTCTTTGCTTTGCTGTGTTTTTGCAGTACACTGTGAAGTCAGGTTGTAGTATAAGGCTGTTAACTTTTTTGGTTGTTATTAAAATTGATTTGGCAATTTAAGGACTTTTGTGGTTTCATATTAATTTTAGAAGATTGTTATCTATTTCTGTGAAGAATGGTATTGGTGTTTCGATAGGGATTCATTAAATCTGTAAATCTTTTTAGGTAGTGTGAGCATTTTAACAATATTAGTTCTTCCAATACATGAACATAAGATATAAATTTATTTGTGTATTTTTCAGTTTTTTTCATCAGTGTTGTAGAGTTTTAACTGCAGCAATATTTAACCTCCTTGGTTAAACTTATTCCTAGGCATTTTGCTTTATTGTATTTGTAAATTGGAATTATTTATTTATTTATTTTCAGATAGTTTGCTATAAGCATATAGAAATTCTACTAATTTTTGTATGTTGATTTTATAATCTGCAAATTTACTGAATTTATTTATTGGTCTAACAGCTTTTCAGTGAATTGTTTAGGATGTTTTATGTGTAAGGTCATATCATCAGCAAACAATGATAATTTAATTCTTCTTCGCAATTTGAATGCCTTTTTATGCTTGCCTAATTACTCTGCTTAGGACTTCTAGTTTTATATTAAATACAAGTATTGAAAGTGGAAATCCTTGCCTTGTTCCTCTTCTTAGAGGAAAGGATTTCAACTTTTCCCCATTCAGTATGAAATTTACTGTCAATTTGTAGTATATGGCCTTCACATTATGTTCATGTACATTTCTTCTATACATAATATGTTGAGTAATTTTTTTATCATGAAGAAGGATGAATGTTGTCAAATGCTTTTTCTGCATCTATTGACATGATCATATAATTTTTGTCCTTTATTATTTTAATATGATGTATCACATTTATTGATTCATGCATGTTGGACATCCTTGCATCCCTGGAAGGAATCTTACTTGATTATGGTGATGATCTTTTTATGTGTTGTGGAGTTTAGTTTGTTATTTTTTAATTTTTTATTTTAGGTTTAGAAGTACATGAACCGGTTTCCTATATAGATAAGTTCATGTCATGGGTGTATTCTATAAGGATTATTTTATTACCCCGGTACTAAGTCTAGTGCCCAGTGTTTATTTTTCCTAATTCTCTCCCTCCTCCTTCAAGTAAGTCCTAGTATCTGTTGTTCCCCTATTTGGGTTCTTACATTCTCATTATTTACCTCTCACTTATAATTGGAATCACGTGGTATTTGGTTTTCTGTTTCTGGATTACTTTGCTAAAAATCATGGCCTCCAGCTCCATTCCTCTTCCTGCGAAGGAAATTATTTCATTGTTTTTATGGCTCCATAGTATTTCATGGTGTATATGTAACACATTTTCTTTATCTGGTCTACAAGAGATGGGCATTTAAGTTGCATCCGTGTCTTTACTATTGTGAATAGTACTGCAATGACAAGTAATAGTTCTGGTTTCAGCTTTTTGAGAAATTGCCATGCTGCTCTCTACAATGGCTGACTCCCACTAAGAGTGTATACACATTTCTGTTTCTCTGCAAACTCACTAGAATCTGTTTTTTTTCTTTTTTTCTTTTTGACTTTTTACTAATAGCCATTCTGATGAGATTGAGTGCGTTCAGGGTGGTATGGCCACTGACAGCACTAGATAGCTCATCAAGACAGAAAATCAACAAATAAGCAATGGATTTAAACTATACCTTAGAACAAATAGACTTAACAGATATTTGCAGAACATTACAGCCACCTACTATAGAATATACATTCCATTCAGCAGCACATGGAACATTCTCTAAGATAGACCATATTATGGGCCACAAAATAAGTCTCAATACATTTAAGAAAATTAAAATTAAAACTATATCAAGTACTCTTTCAGACACCAGTGGAATAAAACTGAAAACTCCAAAAGGAACACTCAAAACCATGAAAATACATGAAAATTAAATAACCTGCTCCTGAATGATCATTGAGTTAATAATGAAATTAAGATGGAAATTTAAAAATTGTTAGAACTGAATGATAATAGTGACACAACCAATCTAAAGCTCTGGGATACAGCAAACGTGGTACGAAGAGGAAAGTTCATAGCCTTAAATGCCTATATCAAAAATTCCAAAAGAGCACACATAGGCAATCTACGGTACCACTCAAGGAACTAGACAAACAGGAACAAATCAAATAGAAACCCAGCAGAAGGAAAGAAATAACAAAGATCAGAGCAGAACTAAATGAAATTGGAATGAACTAAATGAAATGAAATTCCAATTTCATTTAAAATATACAAAAAACAAAACCAAAAGCTGGTTCCTTGGAAAGATAAATGAAATTGATAGATCATTAGTGAGATTAACCAAGAAGAGAGAAGGCCCAAATAAGCTCAATTAGAAGTGAAAATGGAAATATTACAACTGATACCACAAAAATACAAAGATCCTTAAAAGCTACTATGGACACCTTTATGCACACAAACTAGAAAATATAGAAGATATGGATAAATCCTGGTAATATGCTACCCTCCTAGATTAAACCAGGAAGAAATAGAATCTCTGAACTGACCAATAACAAGCAGTAAGATTGAAATGGTAATAAAAACACACCAACAAAAAAGTCCAGGACCAGACAGATTCACAACTGAATTCTATCAGACATTCAAAGAAGAATTGGTAGCAATTCTATTGACACTATTCCAAAAGATAAAGAGGAAATTCTCCCTCAATCATTCTATGAAGCCAATATCACCCTAATACCAAAACCAGGAAATGACATAACAGAAAAAGAAAACTACAGATCAATATCCATGATGAACATAGATGCAAACATTCTCAACAAAATATAGCTAACCAAATCCAACAGCATATCAAAAAGATAATCCACCATGATCAAGTTGGTTTCATACCAGGGATGCAGGGATGATTTAACATACAGTAGTTAATAAATGTGATAAACCATATAAACATAATTACAAAGAAAAATCATACGATCATCTCAATAGATGAAGAAAAAACATTTGACAAAATTCAGCATCCGTTTATAATTAAAATGCTCAGCAAAATCAGCATTGAAAGGACATACTTGAAGGTAATATAACCCATCTATGACAAACCCACAGCCGACATTATACTGAGCAAAGAAAAGTTGAAAGCATTCCCCCTGAGAATTGGATCAAGACAAGGATACCCACTTTTACCACTTCTATTCAACAGAGTACTGGAAATTCTAGCCAGAGCAGTCAGACAAGAGAAAGAAATAAAGGGCATCCAAATCAGTAAAGAGGAAGTCAATCTGTCACTGTTCGCTGATGATATTATCATATACCTAGAAAATCCTAAAGACTCATCCGAAAAGCTCCAAGAAATGATAAATGAATTTATCCAAGTTTCTGGATACAAAATTAATGTATACAAATCAGTAGCACTGCTATACAGCAACAGCTACCAAAGTGAGAATCAAATCAAGAACTCAATCTATTTTACAATAGCTGCAAAAAAATAAAGAAAAGAAAATACTTAGAAATATACCTAACCCAGAAGGTGAAAGACCTCTACAAGGAAAACTATACAACACTGCTGAAAGAAATCATAGAGAACACAAACAAATGAAAACACGTCCCATGTTCATGGATGGGAAGAATCAATATTATGAAAATAACCATACTTCCAAAAGCAGTCTACAAATTCCATTAAACTCCCACCAAAATACGACCATCATTCTTCACGGAACTAGAAAACTCAATCCTAAAATTCATATGGAACCAAAAAAGAGCCTGCACAGCCAAAGCAAGACAAAGAAAAAAATCTGGAGGCATCACATTACGATTCAAATTATAGTACAAGTCTGTAGTCACCAAAACAGCATGGTACTGGTAGAAAAATAGGCAGATGCACCAATGGAACAAAATAGAAAACCCAGAAATATAGCCAAATATATACAACCAACATATCTTTGACAAAGCAAACAAAAACATAAAGTGAGACAGGACACCCTATTTGACAAATGGTGCTGGTGTAATTGGCAAGTCTCATGTAGAAAAATAAAACTGGATCCTCCTGTCAACTTATAAAAAAATCAACTCAAGATGGATTGAAGACTTAAAAGTAAGACCTAAAACCATAAAAATTCTAGAAGATAACATTGAAAAAACCCTTCTAGACATTAGGTTAGACAAAGACTTCATGACCAAGAACACCAAAGCAAATGCAACACAAACAAACATAAATAGGTGGGATTTAATTAAACTTAAAAGCTTTGGCACAGCTAAAGAAATAATCAACAAAGTAAACAGACAACCCTCAGAGTGGAGAAAATCTTTGCAAACTATGCATCTGACAAAGGACGAACATCCAGAATCTATAAGGAGCTCAAACAAATCAGCAAGAAAAAAAATTTCATCAAAAAGTGTGCTAAGGACATAAATAGACAATTATCAAAAGAAGATATACAAATGGCCAACAAACATATTCAAAAAATGCTCAACATCACTGATTATCAGGGAAATGCAAATCAAAACCACAATGCCATACCACCTAATTCCTTCAAGAATGGGCATAAAAAAAAATAAATGTTGACGTGGATGTAGTGAAAAGGGAACACTTGTACACTGCTGGTGGGAATGTAAACTAGTAAAACCACTGTGGAAAACAGTGTGAAGACTCCTTAAAAAATTATAAGTAGAGATACAATTTGATCCAGCAATCCCACTCCTGGGTATCTATCCAGAGGAAAAGAAGTCACTTTTCAAAAAAGATACTTTCACATGCATGTTTATAGCAGCACATTTCTAAATTGTAAAAATATAGAACCAATCCAAATGCCCATCAATCAATGAGTAAATAAAGAAAATGTGTATATGTATTTATATAAAATATAATATACACACACACACACACACATACACATACACACCATGGAATACTACTCAGCCATAAAAAGAATGAAATAATGGCATTAGCAGCAACTTGGAGACCATTATTCTCAGTGAAGTAGCTCAAGAACGGAGAACCAAACATTGATCTCATTCATAAGTGGGAACTAAGCTTTGAGGACACAAAGCCATAAGAATGATACAATGGTCTTTGGGGATTCAGGGAAAAGGGTGAGAAGGCTAAAAGACTACACACTGGGCACAATGTTCACTACTTGGTTGATGGGTGCACCAAAATCTCAGAAATCACCAGTAAATAACTTATTCTTGTATCCAAACACCACCTGTTTCCCAAAAACGATTGAGATTAAAAATAAATAAGTAAAATTTCATTAACTGGCTTTTTAGTGGTTAAAAAAAAAAATAGCCATTCTGACTAGTATGAGATGGCATATCATTGTGGTTTTGATTTGTGTTTTTCTAATGATTAGTGATATTGAGCTTTTTTTTTTCACATGCTTGTTGGTCACATGTATGTCCTTTTTGAAACTGCCTTTTGATCACTTTTTAATGGGGTTCTGTGTTTTTTTCTTGTAAACGTGTTTGTTTACATACATGTTTGCAAATGTTTTATGCATAGTTTGCAAAAGTTTGCATAGTTTGCAAATGCTTTATCAGATTCTGTAGGTTGTCTGTTTACTCTGCTGATACTCTTCTCCGAAGAAGCCCTTTACTTAAAATAGATCCCATTTTTCTGCTTTTGCCGCAATTGGTGTCTTAGTCATGAAATATGTACTAGCGCCTATGTCCAGAATAACATTGCCTAGGTTGTATTCCAAAGTTTTTATACTTTTGGATTTTACATGTAAGCCTTTTATCCATCTTGAGTTTAATTTTGTATATGGTATAAGGAAGGGGCCAAGTTTCAATTTTCTGCATATGGCTAACCAGTCATCCCAGCACCATTTATTGAATAGAGTCATTTCCCCATTGCTTCTTTTTGTCATCTTTGTCAAAGATCAGGTGGATGCAGGTGTGGTCTTATTTCTCGGCTCTCTGTTCTGTTTCATTGGTCTATGTGTCTGTTTCTGTACCAGTACCATGCTGTTTTGGCTAGTGTAGCGCCATAGTATAATTTGAAGTTAGGTAATGTGATACCTCCAGCTTTGTTCTATTTGCTTAAGATTGCCTTGGCTACTTGAGCTTTTTTGGTTCCATATGAATTTTAAAATAGTTTTTTTCTAGTTCTGTGAAGAATGTCATTTGTAGTTTGATAGGAATAGCATTGAATCTGTAAATAGCATTGGGCAGTTAGGCAATTTTAATATTGATTTTTCCTGTCCATGAGCATGAAATATTTTTCCATTTGCTTGTGTCATCTCTTATTTCTTTGTAGAAGACAGAAAAAAGAGTGAAGCTAGCATATCTGGTGAAAGAAATATCTAAGTAGCAAAGCATTCAGTCTGCTGTATGGCTACTTTTAACTGCTTATATAAAATAAGAGAGGAAGGAGATAATATAAAAACAGAATTTATAATTTTAAAAGAAAGCATAGTAGAAAGAATTAGAAAATTTGCAGCCTAGTCATATGGTGGAGAATGAAAGAGCATTTTTAGTAGAGGAAACCAAGAGTGTAACCAAGTGACCTATTGATAAAATTAGTGTGGATAGAATAAAGCCAGGGGCTATTCATCAGAATAGTGGCCGAAAACCCTAAGGTATTTCAGAGATATGTGATGTGGCCCCTCCCATCACAGGCCCAGAGCTCTAGGAGGGCAGAATTTATTTAGGGGATGGGTCCCTGCTTTTAGTTGCCTCAGGTGTCTGCTCCCAGCATTTCAGAAGTGCAGCAGTGTTCAGCCACCCCAGCTATGGCTCAAATGGCCTCAGGTGGTGTGGCCTGCTACTCTGGAAGGTGCAAGTCATAAACTTTGGCAGCATCTATGTGGTGCTAATACTGAAGATATGCAGAATGCAAAAACTGTCGGGGGATGAATTTCTTCATTTCGATTTCAAAGGATGTCACAGACAGCCTGAGGAGCAAGGAAGAGATGTCACAAAAGCAAAGACACCACAGAGAGCCTTCACCAAGTCAGTGCCTAGGGCATCTACGGGAGCAAGGCCATTGCAGAGAGTCCGCACGAGGATAATAAGTATAATAATAATAATAAAAAAAAAGAAAAAATAGAGCCTTGGGAGCAGCACCACCACAAAGACCCTAGAATTACGGAGCTATTAATGTACAAAGCCAACTCAGGAGAGCTTAATTGTGGGTGAGTCCTGCAACGTGGTTTGTGTGGGGCTTCCTTAAGGCCTTGAGGTCACAACACCCACACCAGTGTGCACAGGATGTATGTGTGAGGTCAAAGGAGATTATTCTTTGGCTTTAAGACTGAATATGTTTTTTTCCTTTTGGGGTTTGGACTTACTTGAGACTTGTAACTATTTTCACTTTGCCCATTTTCCTTTTTGGAATAGGAATATGTCATATGTCTGTCCCACCATTTTATTTTTGAAATAGATAACTTGTTTAATTTCACAGGCTAACAACTGGAAGAAATTTGCCTCAAGATGAATTGTGAATTGAGTCTCACTCATACCTGATTCAGATGAGACTCTGAACTTAGGATTTTTGAGTTGGTGCTAGAAAGAGTTAAGACTTTGGGGCTATTGACACAGAATGAGTGTATTTTGCATGTGAGAAGGACATAAATATTGAGGGATGGGATAGAACGCAATGGCTTAAATGTGTCACAAATATCCTGTGATGGAAACTTGACCCTCACATCCATATATTGATTGGAGGTAGATCCTTTGGGAAGTAATTAGTATTAAATACAGTTGTCAGGGTGAGGCCTTCATGATGGAACTGGTGCCTTTGTGAAAACAGAAAGAGAAACTGAACTGATATAGACATTCTTGCTCTCTTTCCATGTGATGCCCTTCACCATATCACAACACAGCTGGAAGACCCTCACCGGATATCAGCACCATGGCTCTTGGAGTTCCCAGCCTCTAGAACCATAAGCTAAATGAACTTATTTTCTTTATAAATTACCAAGTCGTAGGTATTCAGTTATAGCATAGAAAATTTACTGACAACCATTTAATATAATACTTAATGTGTTGTTTATTAATGTCTTTTATCAAGTAGAGAGACTTTCCTGATATTCTAAGCTTGCTAAGGGATTTTATAATGAATGGACACTGTATTTTGTCTTATGTCTTCTCTGCATCTATTAAGATGCTCTTTAATATTTTTGCTGTGTAGTATTAAGGTGTTGTGTTTTATTAATTAAATTTGAGGCAATTAATGCAACCATTCATATATACTCTTACATTTAATTCCCTCTATATACTGATGTGTTATTTTTTTTAAACACTGTTGTATTTTGTTAAAGATTGCTGCATCTCTATTAATGAAGGATATTGACGTATAGTTCTTCTTCTTTGACATGCCTTAGTCTGGCTTTGGTGTCAGGATGATATTGGCCTCATAAAAAGAGTTAAGAAATATTCTGTACTCATGTATTTCTGAAAAAAGTTTGTTGAGTAATGGAATTGTTTCTTTACATATTTCATAAAAGCTACCAGTGAAAACATACAGTCTCTGACTTTTCTTTGGGCTGAGATTTTTAATATCTAAGAAAATGTCTGTTTTATCTCTGTTATTATTTTATGTTAATTCCTGAGTCATTTGGGGTACAGTAGTAATTTTGTAGAAGTTAGCCTATTTTATCAAAGTTGTTTAGTTTATTGGCATAAAGTTGCCCATAGTATTTATTCCCTTACACTTTTAATTTCTGAAGGGCCCATGGTAATATCTCCTTTGATTTCTAACTTTCATAATTTCTTTATTTTTCTTCTTAGTCTAGCTAATGTATTGTCAAATTTGTAGATATTTTCAAAGAGCCTACTTTAAGTTTGATCAGTTTCAATGTTTCTATGATCTCTATTTAATAATTTTTTGGAGTAATTTATGTAATTTTCTTTTTTTGCTTGCTTTTTGTTGGTTTCCTCTATTTTCCATAATTTTTATGTTAATGCTTAGATTTTTTTTTTATCTCATTTAAAAAATAAGTTTAACTTTTATGTAGGATACAGGGGCTACATATAAAGGTTTGTGACATAAGTGTATTGTACCCAGGTAGTGAGCATAGTACACAATAGGTAGTTTTTCAACCCACATCCCCTTTCCTCTATCCCACTTCTAGTAGTCTACAATGTCTATTTTTCTCATGTTTATGTACATGTGTGCTTTATCTGTAACTTTCACTTATAAATGAGAACATGTAGTGTTTAGTTTTCTGCACCTGTGTTAGTTTGCTTATGGCTTCTACCTCCATCTGTGTTGCTGCAAATGACATGATTTCATTTGTTGTTACTGATGCATAATATTCCATGGTGCATGTGTACCACATTTGCCTTATTCAGTTGAACACTGATGGACACCTAAGTTCATCCCATGTCTCTGCTATTGTGGATAGTGTAGCAATCAAGGTACAAGTACATGTGTCCTTTTGGTGTAATGATTTATTTTTCTTTGGGTATATACTTAGTAATGGAATTTCTGGATCAAATGATAATTCTGTTTTAATTTTCTTGAGAAATCTCCAAACTGCTATCCAAAGTGTCTGAACTAATTTACATTGTCACCAACAGTGTAAAAGCATTTCATTTCATATCCAGCTTCGTGAACATCTTGTTGCTTTTTGACTTTTTCTAATGGCCATTTGACTGGTGTGAGACGGTGTCTCATTTTGGTTTTTATTTGCATTTCTCTGATGATTAGTGATATTGAGAATTTTTTGATAAGTTTTTAGCTGCTTGTATGTCTTCTTTTGAGAAGTGTCTGTTCATGTCAACTTCAATTTTTAATGGAGTTGTTTGTCTTTTCTTGTTGATCTGTTATCTGTAGATTCTGGGCAATAGGCCTTTGTAGGAATGCATAGTTTGTGAATATTTCCTTTCATTCTCTATGTTGTCTATTTACTCTGGATAGTTTCTTTTGCTGTGTAGAAGCCCTTTAATTTAATTAGTTCTCACTTGTCTGTTTTCTGTTTTTGATGCAATTGCTTTTGGGGGCTTGGGCAAAATTTTTTTGTCAAAGCCTATTTTGTTTTTTAATTTTAACTTTCATTTTAAATATGTGGGTACAAGTGCAGGTTGTTACATGGGTATATTGTGTAATATCATCTATTTTTAGTCAGTTTTATAAAATCTGCAAATTTTTCTTGTTTTTTTCATCAACTTTTAAGTTACAGGGTACATGTGCCATGGTGGTCTGCTGCACAGATCAACTCATCACCTAGGTATTAATCCCAGCACCCACTAGCTATTCTTCCTGATGCAATTCATCCCCCCAACACCCAACAGGCCCCAGTGTGTGTTGTTCCCCCTGTGTGTTCATGTGTTCTCATCATTCAGTTCCCACTTATAAGTGAGAACATGTGGTGTCTGGTTTTCTGTTCCTGGATTAGTTTGCTGAGGATAAAACTTCTAGCTCCATCCATGTCCCTGCAAAGGACATGATTTCATTACTTTTTATGGCTATATAGTATTCCATAGCATATATGTACATCATGTTCTTTAGCCAGTCTCTCGTTGATGGACATTTGGGTTGAGTCCATGTCTTTGCTATTGGGAATAGTGCTGAAATGAACATACATGCATGTATCTTCATAATAGAATGATTTATATTCCTTTAGGTATATACTCAGTAATGGATTGCTGGGTCAAATGGTATTTCTGCTTCTAGATCAGAGACCCACTTGAGCAGGCAGTCTGTCCGTTCTCAGATCTCAGCTTCCATGCTGGGAGAACCACTGCTCTCTTCAAAGTTGTCAGACAGGGACTTTTACATCTGCAGAGGTTTCTTCTGCTTTTTGTTTAGCTATGCCCTATCCCCAGTGGTGGAGTCTACAGAGGCAAGGAGGCCTCCTTGAGATGTGGTGAGCTCCACCCAATTCAAGCTTCCTGGTGCCTTTGTTTATCTACTTAAGCCTCAGCAATGGCAGGGGCCCCTCCCCAGCCTCACTGCCACCTTGCAGTTAGATCTCCGACTGCTGTGCTGGTAATGAGGGAGGCTCCGTGGGCGTGGGACCCTCTGAGCCAGGTGTGTGATATAATCTCCTGGTGTACTGTTTGCGACGACTCTTGGTAAAGCACAGTATTAGGGTGGTAGTTACCCGATTTTCCAGGTGTTGTTTGTCTCAATTTCCGTTGGCTAGGAAAAGGAATTCCCTTCCCCCTTGCGCTTCCCAGGTGAGGAGATGCCTCGCCCTGCTTCAGCTCTCACTGGTCGGGCTGCACCTGCAGACCAGCAACTGTCAGACATGGCCCAGTGAGATGAACCCCGTACCTCCGTTGAAAATACAGAAATCACCCATCTTCTGTGTCGCTCACGCTGGGAGCTGGAGGCTGGAGCTGTTCCTATTCGGCCATCTTGGGCACCACCCCCGAGATGGCTTGATTTCTATTTTTATTGTACCTTGTCTGAGATTGTGCTTGGTATGATTTCAGTTTTTTTTTTTTTTTTTTTTTTTAAATGTATTGAGACTTGCTCTGTGACCAAGCATGTGATTGGTCTTAGAATATATTCTGTGAGCAGATGAAAAGGATGTATATTCTGTGTTTGTTGGGTGGAGTGTTCTGCAGATGTCTATTAGGTCCAATGAGTCATGTGTGAAGCTTAAATCTAGAGTTCTTTGTTAGTTTTATACCTTGATGACCTCTGTCTTATGCTGTCAGTGCAGTGTTGATTTCTTCTACTATTGCTGTGTGGTTTTCTAAGTATTTTTGTAGACCAAAAAGAACTTGCTTTGTAAATCTCAGTTCTTAAATGTTGGGTGAATATATATCTAGGACAGATAAGTCTTCTTGTTGGATTGTACCCCTTAACATTATGCATTTCCTTCTTTGCTTTATTTTTTATTGTTTTAAAATATGTTTATCTGATACAATAATAGTAACTCCTTTTTTTTTTTTTTTCACGGTCCATCTTCTTCACCCATTTTTTTTTTTTCAGTCTCGTTGTGTCATTACACGTGAGATTGGGCTCTTGAAACTAAGAGATGGTTGCATCCTGTCTTTTATCCAGCTCACCACTCTACATCTTTTAAGTGGGGTATTTAGCCATTTATTATTCTGGGTTAGTACTGGTTTGTGAGATTTTGATCCTATCATTGTGTTAGCTGGTTGTTATGTAGACTTGATTGTATGGTTGCTTCATAATGTTTGCTTTATGTGCTTAAGTGTGTTTTTGTGGTAGCAGATGTCATTCCTTTGATTCCATGTTTAACACTCCTTAAGTGACTCTCATCATCCTCACTGCTCATTATATGTTGATTATAATGCAGTAGCATGCTAAAAGACACTCCCACCAGTGCCATGACAGTTTACAAATGTCATGGCAATGTTAGGAAGTTAGCCTATATTCTCTAAAAAGAGGAGAAACCCTCAGTTCCAGGAATTGTCCACCTCTTTCCCTGAAAACTCATGAGTAATCCACCCCCTGTTTAGCATATAATCAAGAAATAACTGTAAGTATACTTAGTTGAGCAACCCATGCTGCTGCTCTGCCTATGGAGTAGCCATTCTTTATTCCTTTACTTTCTTAATAAATTTGCTTTCACTTTATGGATTCACCTTGAAGTCTTTCTTGCCTGAGATCCAAGAACCCTCTCTTGGGGTCTGGATCGAGACCCCTTTTGGTAACAGATAGGCTCTTACTCAGCTGCATGGCTCCTTTGTATTTCATAGTGTTTTCAGCTCTGGTATTTGGTGCAGTGGTGGGGGAGGTAACCTCCTCTCCGGGCACACTACTGGGCTTTGAGAGTGCACCCTCCAATCACTGGCACTGAGACCATGTTTCTTTTGTTAGGTATTCCAGGCTGTGGGGATCCCTCAAGCAGAGTCCACAGCATGGTTATAGGCCCCACCTCTTCTGGGCTGCCCTTATGGAAGAAGGCAAGCCCCACTCCTATGGCAGCCCATGAGTCCATGCAACTCACTCCTATCCATGATCTGACATTGTGGGCTCCTCTTTTCACTTGAGTACCAAAGACATATTTCAGCTCCCCACTCCCAAGCTGGGAACTGCAGCCCTTGGGTGAGCTCAGGCGTTTTTGTTGCCTCCCCAGCTTGGGGCAACTGTGGTGGGGTCTATGGTGGTGGCACTGGCACAGTGCCTGTCAGGTGACTTGAGTGGGGGTGGCTCCATCCCAGAGAAATCCAGAGCCACAGCTGATTGGAGTAATTACCCAGGGAGGGGAAAGCTGTGTTCTGGCCTCAAGCTGGGGGGCCGTGCCTGGTGAAGAGCAGAGGGGAAAGGGGCTCCTGGGAAAGACAGTCTCACCTCCTCTCCTTAGAGCCGTGTACTGAAGGTGCAAGCAAAACAATCAGACTCTTTGTTATGCCCCCAGCCCAAGGGCAGCAAGGGCAAGGTGTCATGGCAGAGGAGCTGTCAGTTGACTCTGGGAACTCCACCCCAAAGAACTACAGAACCTGCTGCAGGATCTGTGATGATCAGCTGAAGGTGGGGTGACTGTGCTGCAAACTCAAGCCAGAGAGCCCTGCCTGGAGAAGAGCAGGGGAGTCAGGAGTTTCCACAGAAGAGAGTCTGGCCTCCTCTGCATAGGGTAACTAGCATGCAGTAAGCACATGAAAGCAATTAAGATGTTCATTCCTTCTGTAGCCTAGGGGAAGCAAGGGTGGTTACCGCAGCAACTGCAATGGCCAAGGGCTTGTCTGTTACCTCTGGGAGTTCCATCTCAGAGAAATGCAGAACTACAACTGGCTAAAGTAGTGAAGTGGTGATGGGATGGCTTCACTGGTACCATAGGCCAGTGGGCTTTGCCTCCTGGTGTAGCAGAGGTAAGACCCTAAGCCTGTCTGCTTCTCAGCACTATGGTTGCAGCCCTTATTCTGGGGTGCATGAGAGATTCTGGCCTACCTTTTTGGCCAGCTATGACAGCTGGTGCCATGCTTCTCAGGGATCCAAGGACTGTGAAACTCAATGTGTTCTTGAGTGGTGGCTCTTCCCAGACTTCAGGCAGTTGACTGTGCCATTCTGGAGGTAGGCGTGCGGGCATGGGGTGTAGGGGAATGGGCAGGGTTTGAGAGTTCTTCTGTGCCCAGGATTGCAAAGGTCCATGGCAGAAATGTGGGTCTCCAGGGGCTCTTAGTCACTCACCCTTTCCCCATGGTAGGTAGCTTCCCCTGGCTCTGTGCCAAACTTTTGTAGGCAGCTGTCTTGCCGTGCTCTTCGCTGTTCTCTGAGGGCAACCAGTGCTTCCATCATGAATCCCAGCTTGGCCTTCTGGACTAACAGCTAGTGTTTACTTGCGACTTTGTCTCCTCTCCCTGAGAGCAGTGCACACTAGCTGCTTCTAATCAGTCATCTTGGTGCTTCTGTTTTTTCTCTTCTAATATAGGCACTGAAATTGCTTTACTTGTATTCCAGTAATTTTTATATGTGAGCGATGACTATCTAGTCCAGTGGCATGAGGGAAACAGAATTTACCAAGACAGTATATATCTGGAAGCAGGAAGAAAGACACAGTTATAGCTTATTTGCTTTATGTCTTTGCCTTCACCTGCTCCTGCCAGCCTGAATCATTTTTCTTAATTAAGATGCCACATTTCCTCCCTGACAGAGCAACAATGACAAACTTTTGGCATGTGGGTATAGGTCTTATCTTCCAACTGCTTCCTGATGACCAGGGGTATAGAGTTGTCCCTACCAAGGATTGTAACATTACATGGGCCTAAATTCTTGGGTTGGGAGTTAAATTTGGCAGAGTTGTTGTGAGACCAATGGGGAACAGCATTTGCAGCCTAAAATTTTATCCTGCTGCATCCAAAGGAGAGCCATGGAGTTTTTTAGTGGCCAATATCCTCACTACAGTAATATCTTGGTTTGAATGTGTTGTATTCTAGAAGACACAAATTTGAGTAGTAAATTCAGGATGCAAGGGATGAAAAGAAGGAATAATAAAATGTCTGATTTTGACCCCAGGAATAAGAGCAACCAGGAGAACGATCTCCAAGTAGATGCCCATTAATACCATCCTTGTGACACTTTTTTCTCAATTTCAGCCTCTAGCTCCCTGAGGTTTTTGACATGAACCCACAATATTTCTGACGGATTAACAAAAATGCACATTCTTCTTCAAATGCTACACATATGTCCTCTTGGGCTGCCATAAGCGGATTTAGGCCACAGCAATTTTGGAGAACAGTTGGTGCTAGGGAGTTGGCCTGAACTTCCAAGATGTCAGAGATGCATTTGAGCTCGGTGGCAAGTTCGATTGAGAGGATATGGTAAGTATGTGCTGTGAGGCTCATACCTTTTATTCTTATACCTAATCCAGTGACAATCCCTGTGCCAGGGAGTAAGGGAATTAGATGGATTGGCCATTTTGCCCTGCTAGAACTGTAAAGCATGATTGGGAAGGACTAATTGGAAGGAGCAATTTGGGTGTCTGGGGCCAAGTAAACTAGTGTATGTGTTCCAGCCCATTTGGCTGGAAGACAAACATAGGCATTGGTTCGGCAAAGGAAGAAAAGTCCCTCAGATTTAAAGCAAGATAATAGAGTTACAGTGAAGAAATGGAGTGTGTTTCGGCCTTCTGACCTGAAGAAGTATTGAGTAGCTAGCATAGTAATTGTAAGAGACTGTAAAGTGTAGATGTTACAATTTGCATTTGGGTGGGTTTTGTTTTCTGTAAACAAATGAATGTGTTGTATGGCTGGAAACATCTGAGATTTAGGGTTGCTAAGTGTGAGAATTTGTAGGTAATTGTTAGGGGAATTTGCAACCTTTCAATTTTGCCATTGAGTTAGGTGAGAACAAATGTCTGGAGATGGATGATCTGTACAGAAATGAGAGTTTATATTTTGGAGATTTGGGGCATTGGGATCCACTGGGCCTTATATTCTAACTGGTACCATATTATGTTTTTCCCTTGATATGTATTTTCTGTTGGTGTGATTTATAGTTATGGTGTAATTGCAAAGGAGCTTTGAAATGTCAGCCATGGGGTTGGAGTAATGTTTGTTGTCTGTTGCTTTAAGGCAAATAGCTTGATGTTTAAGTTGTGCTTGTTTAAAAAGGGGGGCTACAACAGGATGTTTGAGTCTACAGTTGTCTCTTGGGTTGGAGGACCAGTCCTTTGAGGGGGTTGTTATTTTTAGCTTGGTTGTGTCGTGTATGAGCTTAAATAGGCAGAGAATGTAGCTACCATTCCACATGTATGTTTTTGGGGCTCCATGGAAGTTGGGGGAACAGGAATTTGGAGTGCAAGATGGTGTTAAAATGGATCTAATACTGAGTATAAATAAAAAAATGAAGCCTACGATTTGGGGGCTAAGGGTAAGCAAAGCCAACAATCTTTTGTACACAGAGAATGTTGTTTCTTTAATAGCTTATGGGCCCTTGCAAGCAAGGTGTAATCCAGGAAGCTTGGCAAAGTAAAGTTCGTTGTAAGTGTTAACACTAAGTGTAGAGATATCCAAGTAATGAGGATGAAGCCTGACAAGTTAAAAGCGACAAAATATAGTGAAGTCAGGGACACAGGAAAGGAGAAGGGCTATAAAGTGTATAAGAAAAATAGTTAGAAAAACACTTTAGTACCACAGCACATCATCATTGTGGTGTAGTGTATATGACATTACTAGAACAAATATAAAGAAATTTCATCTGGGTGGTAATCTAGAAGTCCTCCTGCAAATAGCAATCATATACTACCTCCCTTGTAAAAGCATTAATATTAAGAGGGTAAAGCTGCTTAAGTTAGGGAGTTGAATAATTGCTTAGAGCCTGTAGTAGAATTCAATAAAAAGAGTAATCTCTAACAATAGTTATCTCTAACAATGTCTCTAAAAGAGACATTGGGCTAATTTCCATCAACCTTAAGGGAAGGTCAAAAATTCGAGGTTGCTGCAGTGACCAGGCAAGGGTATGATGATGGGGTTATTAGAATACTTATTCTTGAAAATAAAGTTTAATGGCAAAGGAGACTGCTATTCCATCCAGGCAGAAGAAGACAGTTAAAGCACAGAACAATGAAAACAATGACCACGATGCAGCCCACAGATTCAATTAAGAAGCCGGGGAAAAAACGAGGTTCATTGATTTTCAGGAAAATAAAGGGAGTAAGAAAAAGAAACTCCTGGCCTTCCACAGTGGTACATGCCTATAATCCTAGCACTCTGGGAGGCTGAGGTGGGCGGGTCATCTGAAGTCAGGAGTTTAAGACCAGCCTGGCCAACATGGCGAAATCTCGTCTCTATTAAAAATACAAAAATTATCTGGGCATGATGGTGTGTACCTGTAATCCCAGCTACTCAGGAGTCTGAGGGAGGAGAATCACTTGAACCAGGGAAGCAGAGGTTGCAGTGAGCTGAGATCGTGCCATTGCACTCCAGCCTGGGCGACAAGAGCAAGACTCCATCTCAAATAAAAAAGAGAAAGAAAGAAACTCCTTTAAGGTGGAGTTGAGAATTAGGGTAAATATCGCCTCAGTCCGAATTAACACCTGAGTTTTGTCTAAACAACAGATGGAGGGCTCTGATTGGCTCACAGCTGCGTGTAGTGGAGGGCTCTTCATTTGGTGCCTGAGCAGCTTTGACCCCTGGAGTGATGAATCCATGGGAACCTTGGAGCTTTACACCTGTTGGAATAGTAAGAAGAACTTGATATCACCCAGTTCAGACAGGTTCTCACAGCCTTTTGACCTGCAGGAGAGTTTAAAGACACACCGAGACTCCAGGTGTGAATTTAGAGTGTATGTTCCCTGAAAAGGAGGGATCAGGTTTGGGGCTGTGGAGATTTTAGTAATGGCTAATGGCTTTAATGGTCTAAGAATTATAACATATTGTTTTAGGTCTAATATTTAAGTCTCTAATCCATCTTGAATTAATTCTCATATAAGGAGTAAGAAAAGGATCCAGTTTCAGCTTTCTACTTGTGGCTAGCCAATTTTCCCAGCACCATTTATTAAATAGGGAATCCTTTCCCCATTTCTTGTTTTTGTCAGGTTTGTCTTCAGGACATAGGCATGGGCAAGGACTTCATGTCTAAAACACCAAAAGCAACGGCAGCAAAAGCCAAAATTGACAAATGGGATCTAATTAGACTAAAGAGCTTCTGCACAGCAAAAGAAACTACCATCAGAGTGAACAGGCAACCTACAGAATGGGAGAACATTTTTGCAATCTACTCATCTGACAAAGGGCTAATATCCAGAACCTACAAAGAACTCAATCAAATTTACAAGAAACAAACAACCCCATCAAAAAGTGGGCAAAGGATATGAACAGACACTTCTCAAAAGAAGACATTCATACAGCCAACAGACACATGAAAAAATGCTCATCATCACTCACCATCAGAGAAATGCAAATCAAAACCACAATGAGATACTATCTCACACCAGTTAGAATGGCAATCATTAAAAAATCAGGAAAAAACAGGTGCTGGAGAGGATGTGGAGAAACAGGAATACTTTTACACTGCTGGTGGGACTGTAAACTAGTTCAACCATTGTGGAAAACAGTATGGCGATTCCTCAAGGATCTAGAACTATAAATGCCATTTGACCCAGCCATCCCATTACTGGGGATATACCCAAAGGATTATAAGTCATGCTGCTATAAAGACACATGCACACATATGTTTATTGTGGCACTATTCACAATAGCAAAAACTTGGAATCAACCCAAATGTCCTTCAGTGACACAGTGGATTAAGTAAATGTGGCACATATACACCATGGAATACTATTCAGCCATAAAAAAGGATGAGTTCGTGTCCTTTGTAGGGACCTGGATGCAGCTGGAAACTATCATTCTCAGCAAACTATCGCAAGAACAGAAAACCAAACACCGCATGTTCTCACTCATAGGTGGGAATTGAACAATGAGATCACTTGGACACAGGAAGGGGAACATTACACACCGAGTGTAGGGTGGGGGAGGGATAGCATTAGGAGATATACTTAATGTAAATGACGAGTTAATGGGTGCAGCACACCAACCTGGCACATGTATATATATGTAACAAACCTGCACGTTGTGCACATGTACCTTAGAACTTAAAGTATAATAATAATAATAAAAAGAATTATAACATATTGTGTGGAATAATGATTTTCTGGATATAACAGGAGGTCTGTTTGTAAGAACAGTCTTCCATAAAGAACTGCAAATGGGCTGAGATGGGTTTCTGATTTTGGGGTGATAAAGGACCTTAAGAGGGCAATAGGGAGCAGAGCTGGCCACGACTGTTGGATTTATTAGTTTTGTAAGATGCCTTTTTATGCTTTGATTGGTACTTTTACCTTTCCAGAGGATTATGGATGTCAGGCTGCATGCAACTAGTATTTGATTTGAAGGGCCTTAACAACTTCTTGGGTTATTTGAGAAATGAAAGCAGCACTATTGTCTGACTGCAGTGAGTGAGAGGGCCCAAAATGAGGAATAATGTGGTTCAAAAGGGCCGTGGGGACTTCTGATGCCATGCCTGTTAGGTTTTGATGGGAAAGGCTTCTATCCACCCCATAAAGGTGTCTACAAAGATTATCAAGTATTTAAGTCCCTTGCATGGAGGCATGTGTGTAAAATCTAGCTGCCAGACTTCTCCTGGTAGGATCCCTAATCTTTGAATGAGTTGAAGGAGAGGAGGAGGTTTGTGGGCCCCTTCAGGATTGGTTTGGCAGCAGGTGGGGCAAGCCTGTGAGATGGCTCTTAAAGTTTAGGTTATTCCTTTACCGATAAACAGTGACTCTATTAAGTCTTGGAGGGCTTAGCCCATAAATGAGTTGAATGGTGTAAGCTGCTTAAAAATTTTCATTGTGAGGCTCCTTGGAGCAAAAGTTTGCCATTAGGGCTTTTTAGCCAGCCCTCCAAAGTATGGGAGAAGCCTTTCTCTAGAGCCCTTTGTATTTCTTCCTGCATATGCAGTGGAGACAGCTTAGTTAGGTTAGCAACTAAAACTGCCTAAAGAGGCAGCTCAGTAGTCACTCTTGCTTATCAGCCCGATTGTTCACAATAGAGATTTTATCATTGCTTCTCTAATGGGCTTTGCAGTGAATGATAGCTGCCTGTGCAGGAAGCAGAATTACCTCTAACGGTTCCATGATTTCAGGAGCATATCTAACTGGAATATTTTGGGCTGTTAAGAGTCGCCTTTCTTGCCAAATGGCTTCATGGGTATGTACTACATGAAAGACATAGGTCAGTCTGTGTAAATATTAAGTTTCATGCATGCTCCTAATTGCAAGGCTCAGGTAAGGGCAATAAGTTCTGCCTTCTGGGCTGAGGTGGTGTCACAGGGTAGGGACCCAAATTCTGTAACCTCAGTAAGGCTAACAATAGCATACCTTGATAACTGGGTACCTTCTAACATGAAACTATTGCTGTCTATGAACCAAGTGGCCTCCCAGTTGGTAAGGGGGATATCTTGGAGGTCCAGTCAGGAGCTACAAATTAAATCAATACTTTTTTTTTTTTTTTTTTTTTGTCTGAGACAGGGTCTTGCTCTGTCTCCCAGACTGGAGTGCAGTGGTGCAATTTCAGCTCACCGCAACCTCCGCTTCCTGGATTCAAGTGATTAGCTGGGACTAATCCTCCCGAGTAGCTGGGACTACAGATGCGCCACCATGCAAGCTAGTTTTTATATTTTTAGTAGACATGGGGTTTCACCATGTTGGCCAGGCTGGTCTCCAACTCCTGACCTCAGTTGATCCACCTGCCTAGGCCTTCCTAAGTGCTGGGATTACAGGTGTGAGCCACTGCAACCAGCCTTAAATCAATAGTTTCTAAGCAGGAGTGTTTAAGTGATCCTTCCACATTTGGATATGGTAACAGGATGGCATGATTAAGAACTTCACACTGCTTAAAGTTTAATTGTGGTGTTTGTAGAAAGAGTGTTTGATATCTGCATATTTGATTTGTGACCCAGTGAAAGGCCTTTGAGTTTAAAGTATCCACCATTTGGTGTGGGGTATACACTGTTATTCCTTGGCGTCAGCTTGGAGGCCTCCTCAACCAATCAGGCCACAGAGGCTAGTGCCAGGGAAATGGAGTCCAGCCCTGTGTCAACAAATTGAGGTTCTTTGATAAGTAAGCTACTGGTCATTTGGAAGGCCCCAATGGCTGGATTAAGTCTCCAAGGGTGATACCCCTTCTTTCAGGTACAAATAAATAGAAAGTTTTTCTAAGCTATGGTAAGGTCAAAGGTGGGGCAGTTGTAAAAGCTTGTTTAATGGGTTTTATGGTTTTGTTCATTTCAGAGCTCCAGTAAAGGGTTCTTCCTCTGGTCCCCATAGTGTCTCACAAAGAGGGTTTTGCTATGAGTCCAAATTGGGGGGTCCAAATATGACAGAACTTGGCATTTCCAAGAAGGAGTGCAACTGTTGTTTAGTTGGTAGTGTGCCCATGTTTAAGATGAGGCTTTTGCAGTGATCAGAGAGACTTTTAAACCCTGGGGTTAGTGTAAGTCTCAGAAATTGCACTTCCTGAGAGGAAATTTGAGTTTTAGAAGGAATAACCTCATAACCACAGGAAGATAACCTCTAAAGAGTTTTCATAGTAGTTAGATATTCTAGGATGAATAGTATTTAATACCTTCAGTTGGACTGCAGATAGGCAGGTCATCAACATATTGGAGCAGGGTGCTATTAGGGGATAGTTGAAGGGTGAACAGATCTTTGGCAAGAGCCTGTCCAGATGGTTGTGAGCTATCTCTGAATCCTCAGGGGAGGCCTGTCCAGGTTAATTGTTGGGAAGTATGAGTGGAAGGATCTCACCATTCAAAGGCAAATAAAAATTTTGAATCTTAATGTACTGGAATGCAAAAGAAGGCATCCTTTAAGTCTAATACTGTGAACCAAAACTGCCAGAAGGAATTTGTCCTAACAGGATGTAAGGGTTCAAAACAATGGGGTGCATAGGAACTACTGGATCATTGATGGCTCTCGGGTCTTGTATCATTCTAGAGGTGCCTTCTGTCTTTTGACAGCTACAGTGGGTGTGTTACATGGGGAATTACAAGAGTGAAATAACCCTGTGACCAGAAATTTTTCTATTAAGGACTGTAAGCCTAATTGAGTTGCAGGATTTAGAGGGTATTGAGATTTCCTAGGGAAAGAATTGAAGTCCTTAAGGATGATCTTTATAGGGTCTGCATGCAAATAACATTCTGGAGTGGATGAGTTTCATACTTCAGGGGGATCTTGTTGTAAAATGAAAGGTTGTATGGTATTGGAGCCCTTAGTATTAAATGGTAATAATGCCAGTATTGAGCAGGCCTGGTTGGAAAACTGACGCTAGTTTGAAGTTTTGCCATTATATGCCTCCCAAGCAAAGGGATGGAACAAGTGGTCAAGACCAAAAATAAGTGGGTGAAAACATTTTTTTCCCTAGTTGCATACCAAAGATGGGGTAAAATAACTCTGTTTCAGTTGGCCCTCCTTGCCTGTGAGGAGGATTGAGGACCAAAAGGTAGGTCCAGAGAATTCAATTAGGGCAGTGTAACTAGCTCCTGTGTCAATAAAAAAAAAAATCTCAATTTTATATCCGGCCACACACAAGGTTACCTGAGATTCAGCAGTAGTGATGGAAAATACAGGAGCCTGGATGGCCTCTGGGAAAGTGAGGAAATGGCCCCTCTTGGGGCTTTTTCTTCTCTTTTAAGGTCTCCTCAGCTTTTTCATAATTGAGGAACAAAGTTAAGGGCATTTGCCTTTGCTTTCCTCCCAAGTCGGCCCATAATTGAGACTTGTTTGGGGATGACTACCTATCATAAGGGAGCGAGGAGCATTCCAGTTTCCAGTGTCCTGGTTGCTTGCAGTATTGGCAAAGGCCAGGTGGTGGCGGTAGAAAACCAGGTGACACTCATGGAGGGTTTTGGCCATTTCTGTCAACATGCCAAGGCTGGTTATAGCTATAACAGAGAATGGGACTTTTATTGGTCAATGGGTGACGTCCTGATGCTTGGTCTGTGGTCCCTGGTTTGGGCAGGCAGGTAGCAAAGACAGCAGCCATATAATGAGCTTGCTGCCTGTCTCTTTCTCTTTCCTTCCTATCCTGTCAGTTATTGAGGCTTCCT
The DNA here is from genome assembly GCF_003255815.1 of Theropithecus gelada. Taxonomy (NCBI): domain Eukaryota; kingdom Metazoa; phylum Chordata; class Mammalia; order Primates; family Cercopithecidae; genus Theropithecus; species Theropithecus gelada. Next base: position 91,319,677 of record NC_037689.1, read on the forward strand.
CCCAGTTATTAAAGAATTTAAAGGCCATCTATAGCAAAGTAAGGAAAGGGGTCTGTGGCCTTTGAACTAGTTTTTCAAGCTTATGCCTAACGTCTGGAGAGGCCTAATAAAATGCACAGCCAGAATAGTGAGGCCCTCTTGGCTCTAGAGATCCATATTAGTGCATTTTCTCATAGCTTCAGCTACCCTAGAATGGAATAGGGCTGGGTTTTCATTTGGCCCCTGTGTAACTTCTCTTAATTTAGCATAATTTACGGGTTTAATGACAGCCTTTTTCATCCCCTCAATCAAGCAAGTGATCATGTAATTGTGGTGGACTCTATCAGGGTCTCCTTCTTGACAGCCCCCATCTAAGATCACTATCATGAACAGCTGTTCTTCTTGGGTTCTGAGTTCTGTTCTTCCTGAGTTCCAAATGTTCTAGGCGTGGAATTCTTCTGCCCATCAGTGGGCTACAGACCAAATGTGGGTCTTTTCCTTATAAGTGCAACAGGTGGTAAAGATAACCTAAATGTTTTGCCAATTGAGATAAAAGGAAACTGCCCTTTGAATTTCTTCATAAAATGGGAGGGGTACTAACTAAAAGAGCCAAGATTTGCCACTATTTCAGACAAATCAGATGTAGGGAATGGGACATGGGCCCTGATGATTCCTATACCCCCATTTGGCCACTTCCCAGAGTTGCAAAACTTTATCTGATGATGGGAGAGAATCAGAGGTGACTCTTGATCTGGTATGAGGAGGAGAAGTGGTTCTGGGTATAGAGGAGGTAAAGAGGGAGAGACAGAAGGTGTAGCTGAGGAAGGAGGTGTTGAAGGGGAAGATGTGTAGTCAGGGGAAATGAATGGAGAGACCAAAGTAGGGGAAGTTTGGAACATGAGAGTGTAAAAGAGGGGTCATCCAAAATGTCTGAGGAATCTAAGGGACTTAAGAATTTTGCCAGTCTCATTCTACAATTGTCTCTAAAGTCTAGGTTGTTTTTTTTTTATAGAAACATAAACTTGAACATAGGGCACCTCAGACCATTTGGAAGAGTTATGGCAAAAGAGACCAAACTGTAAAAGAATATTGGAGTCTAGGCTTCCATTCTGGGTCCAGTTCAATTTCTGTGGGAGGTGGTAAGGATGCCATACTGCGTTGCAAAGAAAGATTAGGTGTTTCTTTCTGTGGGGTTGAGGGTCAAATTTGTCCCAGTTATTCAAAATACAGTCTAGAGGTGAGTCTACGGGAATAGATGGGGTTTGTGGGATGAAAAAGCATGCCATTTTGGGGCAGTTCCAGTTGGGGCATGAACCACACTTTCTCTCAAGACATCTCGCCGAAATGAAAAGAAGGTTCTGTTTATGTCCACTGAGGGACTCAGGGTGCACTTTCTAAGGGAGTGTCTCAGCCATTAGAAAAGTCCTCTTGGCTGATCAGAGGCCTCATGCTGGATGGCCAGTCGAGGTACTCATTTATGCTGGGTGATCAGCTCAGGTTTGAAGAAAAAGGGTAAAGGAAGATCTCTGTCTGGTGTTGACCCAGGAGAGCGGGTAGTTAAGGGAAGACTCACTGTTCTGAGGCTCTCTGAGATCACCTGATTTAGCACATCCAGAAAAGGATGAATGGCTGACTCCACAGGAGAATTTAGAGTGAGAAAGAGGGTCTGAGTCACCTAAAACATGTGTGAATTTACCCTGAACAAGCTTCTGCTGTCAATTGCTGCACATTTAGGCATCAGGGACTTTTGATAAGAAAAAATAAGAAAGAGCCTTTTTTTCTTCTGGGCAGGGCAGCCAGTACTGTTCATTCTTTGGCCTTCAGGTGGCCCCATAGACTGGCCCTGCCTGTTACTTTTAATTGCCAGAGAGCTAATAAAAGCTGGCGGATGAAAGACTGAAAAGAATAAGTATACTCAAGTCCCGCTCCCTAATGGGCGATGGTGGTCAGATACTTCCGCAAAGATACCTTCCAGTCCTACTAAAGAGTAGCTCCAGCTACAGTGCAATTGCCTCCGTGCTTAGAAACTGTCCAAAGATTGAAAAAAGAGAGGGGAGAGAATTCTCTGTGAAGAGAGAGTCCCCATATGGGCCACCAGAATGTTGCTGGTTAGCGATGACTATCTGGGCTGGTGGTGCAGGACTAAAAGAATTTACCAAGAGAGTTGTAGGTAGAAAAAAGGCAGATTTATTAGAGAAAGTATGAAAATACACTGTGAGAAGGCAACAGATGGTAGCAGAAGAGAAGCTGACTGCCAGGAGCAAAAAGGCTTGCTCAGGATTTCATAGAATGGAACTTGGGAACTTGCATTCTTCTGTCAGCTGGGATATTTGATAAATTGAGGAATTTGATGGTAAACAGGAAGTTTTTAAGTTATATATGTTATTTGTTCAGGAGGGCTATATGTCCTGGGCCATAAGACCTATAATTTATCAGCTCACTCTTTTTGTTTATATGTCCTGAACCATGAAGAAAGGGATAAGGCATAGCTTATTTGCCTTTTATCTTTGCTTTCCTCTGGTCCTGCCAGCTGGACTCCTTTTTCCAAATTAGGACTCCACAATATATTATGTATTTGTATTTGTTCAGATAAAAATACTTTTATGATATTCTGTGTATTTTTCTTTCACCAATAATTTATTTATAAATGTGTTTTAATTTTTAATTATTTTATGATTAAAGATGTATTTTTGTTTTCTAATTTGACTCTACTGTGGTGGAATAACATATTTTTTATGATTTCAAACCTTTAAAATTTATTAATACTTGTTCCATGGACTAGAATATGGTTTGTCTTGCAGAATATTCCCTGTTACAAAGAAACAATGTATATTTTGCTGCTGTTGTGTGGAATGTTTTATAGATGTCTGTTAGGTAAAGTTAGTTAGAAATGTTGTTTAAAGTTTCTATGTCTTTAACATAGAGCTGAATTTCTGTCTAGCTCAATTACTAGGTTGTTTTAGTCCCTATTATTGTTGAATTCTCTACTTCTTCCTTCAATTCCCTCAATTATAGTTTTATGTATTGGGGACTCTGCTTTTGGGACATGTGTGAGTTGTCCTGCCTTTCTGAACAAAACCAATGTATTTCTTAAATGTATTTAATTGATGTCTTAGGCCTCCCTAAAATATATAAAACCAAACTGTACCCCTACCACCTTGGGTTCATGTTCTCAGGACCTCCTGAGGTCTCTGTCACGGGCCATGGTCACTCATATTTGGCTTAGAATAAATCTCTTCAAATATTTATTTGAAGAGATTTCAAAACACCTGATGTTTTGAGCCCTCGCAGAGGTCATAGACCTCTGGAGAGAGAAACTGAGATGCATAAGAGGGTGGAAACGAGTCAGTGGTAACACACTGTGGAGTCCTGCCCTTAGGCAGCATGCATTGGCCTATCACAAAAACACCCTAGACTGCAGCTCAGTTCCTCCTTTTAAGAAAAAAAAAAAAAAAAAAAAAGAGGGGGATAAATGAGGAGAAAACAGGAGAATGACCCCCTTTTTGGCACCTCTGCTTGCCAGAGTTTATATAAAATGGAAGTAATATGGTCTTTGTGCACATTTACATTGAGGAAAAATAGTCCTAAGGTTGACCTGTATGCTGTGGAATTCCTAGGTTCTATTTTCTTTTCTGCCTGCTTTAAGTCTATTGTTACTTTTCTGCAGAGATAAAAACCACTGTTTGGATCTAACAGTAGCTTTCTTCTTTCTTTTTTTGTTTGAGATGGAGTTTCGCACTTGTTGCCCAGGCTCACTGCAACCCCCGCCTCCCGGGTTCAAGCCATTCTCCTGTCTCAGTCCCCTGAGTAGCTGGGATTACAGGCACGTGCCACCACACCCGGCTAATTTTTGTATTTTTAGTAGAGACAGTCAGGCTAGTCTCGAACTCCAAACTTCAGATGATCCGCCCGCCTTGGCCTCCCTATGTGATGGGATTACAGGCGTGAGCCACGATGTCCAGCCTAACAGTGTGTGTGTGTGTGTGTGTGTGTGTGTGTTTTGCAAGCTGGCAAAATTGTATTATCTCGTGACTAAAGTACTGAAGCAATGGCAATGGGAACTTTGTGTGTGTGAGTGTGTGTATGTATATGTGAGTGTATATATTTGAAGACCTTTATAATAGGCTTATTTACTTTTATGTTCAATTGGCAATTGAATCCATTTTAAATTTCTCTCTAGCACACCAGACTTTCTCTTCCTACCTTATGATGTAAATTTTGCTATCTGATTTTCACCGGAGTTGCCTGTAATGTGCAAATCTAAGGCTATTAACTGACAACTGCCTAAGGTAAGATAGAAAAATGGAAAAAATGGTCTTTATGAATCTATAAGATGTATTTCTTTCGGCATGCCTAACACGTCTATATATGTATATGTTGTGTACACAATATTCCACTACTAAAAAGAAAGAGCTATGATTAATTGGCTTAAAATATATAAAAGCGCTTGAATCAAATACTTAAAAGACTAGTCAAATGCTTTTTCAAGTTAATGTGACTTAAGTAAAATCTTTAAATAAGCCAGCTTTAAAATTATTAGTAAAATAATATCAGCAATATTAGCATTTTTTTTGTTTGCTTTATTGTAGTTTTATGTTTCTTCCTGCAGAATACTATAAGATTTGCCATAAGGGTTATAAACTATAAAACCCAATCCAAGACAGAATGATCATTGCTTGTATATGCTTATGAAATATTGTTGGCTTAAATAAAAACAGCTAAACCCTGAGTTATTGGTATAAATACCCTTAAATTTAACCATAAGTCTTATTACTTATGTAAATACCTGAAATTCAGAGCTATAAAAATGGCAAATAGGAAAATAACTTTAAATATTGGTTATCACAGTTTTTAAAAATAATCTTGGTAAACTATTAAATTAATCAGGTAAATATAATTGAATAAATGCTTGTAAACAAACTTGACATAATTTAGGATCTAAGGTTATTATTTGATATTAAATATCTGGATAAATTCCAATTGAAAAATTATAGGAAAACTTTTTTTACTACTATACTTTAAGTTTTAGGGTACATTTGCACAACGTGGAGGTTTGTTACATATGTATACATGTGCCATGTTGGTGTGCTGGACACATTAGCTCATCATTTACATTAGATACTTCTCCTAATGCTATCCCCTCTCCTTTCCCCACCCCACAACAGGCCCCGGTGTGTGATGTTCCCCACCCTGTGTACAAGTGTTCTCATTGTTCCATTCCCACCTATGAGTGAGAACATGTGGTGTTTGGTTTTCTGTCTTCGCTATAGTTTGCTGAGAATGATGGTTTCCAGCTTCCTCCATGTCCCTACAAAGGACATGAACTCATCCTGTTTTATGACTGCATAGTATTCCATGGTGTATATGTGCCACATTTCCTTAATCCAGTCTATCATTGATGGACGTTTGGGTTGGTTCCAAGTCTTTGCTATTGTGAATAGTGCCACAATAAACATACGTGTGCATGTGTCTTTATAGCAGCATGATTTATAATCCTTTGGGTATATACCCAGTAATGGGATGGCTGGGTCAAATGGTATTTCTAGTTCTAGATCCTTGAGGAATCGCCACACTGTCTTCCACAATGGTTGAACTAGTTTACAGTCCCACCAGCAGTGTAAAAGTGTTCCTATTTCTCCACATCCTCTCCAGCACCTGTTGTTTCCTGACTTTTAAATGATTGCTGTTCTAACTGGTGTGAGATGGTATTTCATTGTGGTTTTGATTTGCATTTCTCTGATGGTGAGTGATGATGAGCATTTTTTCGTGTGTTTGTTGGCTGCATAAATGTCTTCTTTTGAGAAATATCTGTTCATATCCTTTGCCCACTTTTTGATGGGGTTGTTTGACTTTTTCTTGTAAATTTGTTTAAGTTCTTTGTAAATTCTGGATATTAGCCCTTTGTCAGATGGGTAGATTGCAAAAATTTTCTCCCATTCTGTAGGTTGCCTGTTCACTCTGATTTCTTTTGCTGTGCCCAAGCTCTTTAGTTTAATTAGATCCCATTTGTCAATTTTGGCTTTTGTTGCCATTGCTTTTGGTGTTTTAGACATGAAGTCCTTGCCCATGCCTATGTCCTGAGTGGTATTGCCTAGGTTTTCTTCTAGGGTTTTTATGGTTTTAGGTCTAACATTTAAGTCTTTAATCCATCTTGAATTAACTTTTGTATAAGGTGTAAGGAAGGGATCCAGTTTCAGCTTTCTACATATGGCTAGCCAGTTTTCTCAACACCATTTATTAAATAGGGAATTCTTTCCCCATTTCTTGTTTTTGTCAGGTTTGTCAAAGATCAGATGGTTGTAGATGTGTGGTATTATTTCTGAGGGCTCTGTTCTGTTCCATTGATCTATATCTCTGTTTTGGTACCACTACTATGCTGTTTTGGTTATTGTAGCCTTGTAGTATAGTTTGAAGTCAGGTATCGTGATGCCTCCAGCTTTGTTCTTTTTCCTTATGGTTGTCTTGGCAATGCAGGCTCTTTTTTGGTTCCATATTATGAACTTTAGTCTTTTCCAATTCTGTGAAGAAAGTCATGGGTAGTTTGATGGGGATGGCATTGAAAGGAAAACATTTTTTAAATGTTCTTATTTAAAGGTAAAATATCTTTGTCTAATTCAAAGCTTATTTAAGGGTTATGTATGAAAGAAGGTAAAGGAATCAGGAAATAAGAGATATAAAAAGAGTTAAGGGTAGGCTGAGGCGGGAGAATGGCGTGAACCCGGGGGGCGGAGCTTGCAGTGAGCCGAGATCGCGCCACTGCACTCCAGCCTGGGAGACACAGTGAGACTCCGTCTCAAAAAAAAAAAAAAAAAAAAAAGAGTTAAGGGTATAAAGAGGTATTTTTGGTAAAAAAAAAGGTTAAAAAATTTTGTATAAGAATCTTTGTAGTAAATTTTTATCCTAAAATAAAATGTTGGCATTGCTCAAGAAAGAGGGACATTTAAGACAAACCAGTCTAAACAAGTTGCGAATGAACTATGTAAGTTGTAATAATGTTATTTAGAAGGAATTTTTAAAGGGGTTGCATAATTCAATTGGCTATGATTAAGAAGAAATTATAATAGATTTTCTAGAGATGGGTCTTTGATATTAAAAAATACACTAATACAAAACTGAAAAATTAGTTAAAAGAAGATTTTTATTATAAATATTTAACTTACTTTTAATGCAAAATTTTAAAATTTTAAAATTCTGTGATCATTCTCTTTAACATTCATCAGACCGATATCTCAGAAGTTCAATTCTTTCTCCTTTAGAAAGGCCTTAATAGCTCTCTCCTTCACCTTTTGTTGACTAGTGTATTTTTTATTAATTATCTAAAGTAAGTGAGAAAATTTTTTGAAAGTGGGCAAATAAAATATCTTTTGGGCTTGCCTTTTTATTGTGCATGCCTGTTATATCTCTATCTTTATGTGTCATGTAGAAGTGATATTTCACTAGCAAACTACATGAAAAAGCTCTAATCAAGTAACTTAAAAATGTAAATGCTTATCAAATTGATAAAACCTAGCTGAGATGTCTTTTAATTCACATGACCTTGGTAGTCTTTAGTAAAATAGATTTGTAAATTTAATCTCAAAACTCTCCCCAGTAATTTAATATCTTAAAATTATGTTAAGACTTCAGTATTTTTCCCCACTGGAAATTTGGGTTACTAAAATTTAAAATAGTAGGAGCATAAAATATGCTATTAAAAATTTTATAAAACACAAGGATGTCACTTTTCAAGAAAAAGTAAGGTTTTTTTGATTAATAACTATTTAAGAGTTGCTTTATAATGAAGGAAATTATACAGATAAAATGAAACGGATAGAAAAACAAGATAGGGCAACAAAAGCTAACTCTTTCTGTGTTAGTCCTGTGGTTATCAAGAAAAATAGTTGATATGGGGGAAGGGTACAACCAAGTAACCATTAAAAACCAGATGGTGTAATGCAAAGAAATTGTTCCATTTTGTAGACCGGTATCATTCAGTTTCTTTAAAAGTAGTAGATTGTAAAAATAACCACTTTAAGGCTAAAATTATTAATTTTAAATGCTGCTGAATTTAAGAGCTTATTTGGATTAATGCAGGCCCACAGCTCATTACCGAACAATCACTGAGTATCTGCGATCCAAATGCATAGAGGTTTATTCCTGAGAAAACAATCAGCCTAGTGGGTCAGATAATACCATTATAAGGTCTGTTGATTCTGCGCAGGGGACTGCCCAACTCTCTCTATAAAATAGCAAGTGAAGTACCCCCGATGAAGCAGTTAATATGTTTCATATGCAAGCTATGCGGGACTAGCTTTATAATAACTGTGATATCCCCCCACCAAATATGTCTATTATCTGGATCATGGTATATTTGGTGGTTAAGGGGGGCCCTTTTACATGGATGCCCCTCTCACAGAATTATAGGTCTGTTTAAGAAGCCTTATCAAATCGGTCTCTCATATGTCTTAAAGATGCAACTCCCTGCTGGGAACCCAAGCCCTTTTCACCAGAAAAATTAAAATGGTCTGGGGTTAAAAAGGCTTCTGGGGACCAGAACATAAAAACATGCAGATTAATAGAATTATAAAATGTAAGATGTTTAAACAAGCTCTATGTGAGGTAGTTGTAACCCCTTTTACCTAAATGTCTTATGAAAATAGATACTATATCTAACTGGGGAATGTTTTCCTCTTTCTAGTACTATAAAGCTGAAGACATGTAAATCTGCTCATGTAAATCCTCCACTGCATAGTCTTTTGTATGGAGCACTTATGGGGATCATAGCAAAAACCATGAGTACTTTTCAATAACAACAACTGAGCTAGAGAATTTCTACTTCGTGGGGCATTTACTGCCTTGCTGTGGAATATTAAGTGGAGCTACCACTATACTAATGGAAATAATGTTTCCCAAAAAGTTCCATGATAAAATAAAAATGGTTTACATAAAATCTTGCTATCTAATAAGCAGAGAACCTTTTCCTAAGACTAACTGTAAGAAGCTGCTAAATTCTACATTGCCAAATAGCTCTCATGAGCTGTTCGGTTTGTAAATGACATTTCCAAACAAACATCTTGTCTTAAAAGCTGCTGCTCTGATTAAAAGAGGGTCAAGATTTTTTTTCTTTTAAGTTATTTGGATAAAGTATGTTTTTGTAAGCAAATTTACCTTTCTGAGTTCTCCAAAATTCAGATTGTAATTTTATAACATTATAGTTGTCTGCATTAAATAATAATTAAAAAATAATTATTTTAAGGGAAAAGTATGACATGATAATAGATTTTAGCCCTAACGTTTTAAGTGCAGATAAAATTATTATTTCTTGGCTACAGTAATCCTCTAGAAAGTACCAGATTATAATTTTTCTTCATATTTTTAGTTGGTTCCCTAATAGACTAGGGTACCTTTCTATTTCTTTTTTCTGTTCTAACTTACAAATTATTCTGTATCTGTCAAACTATAAATGTTATTTATTTCTCCTTGTTTTACTTCCAAGGAAACCAAAATCATGATATTCTGAAGACCAGAGATATGAATCTCCTTCATTTGGCATCCCACTGGCCCCGATCTGTTTCACTGCTAATGTTCTGCTGCCAAAACTATACAAGCTGCCTCCCCCTCAGGCCCAGAGACTATCACGGAAGAGGTGGGTTCATAAGATTGTAAGGGCCAGTTTTCAGGGATAAAATTAGGTCAAGAACAAGCCCTCCAAATCAAGAATGGGGTACAAAAAATGCCTAAACAGTTAGTAAAACAACTTTAGTTGCCTTCTAAATTATAATGTGTCACTTTTGCATACACCCCAACCATAAAAATTTTCTGCTTACTATAAAATTAAAGAAAAATATTTACTAACAGGATAAAATAACTTGAAACAAAGCCTCCTGATTATCATACTCCAAGTATAAGTTGTAAAGATAAAAATATATTTATACATATTTTAAATTATATTTTAAAATAATGCTTATGTTTTGTATAGCTAATTGCTGTAAGTCTGTAACAGAAACCAAGCTCAACACATAAAAGTTAAAAATAAGTCAGTGTTGTAACTTTGTCTTTTGGTTTTATTGTCAGCTTTTTAAACTTAAAATAATAATTTTAAGAAATGATAAATGCCTGTCCACATCCATTCCTATATGGCCTAAAACAATTGGCTATAAGTATTTCGACTCTGAAGGCCCTCAGCCATAGGGAGTCCTTCTGAGGGAAAAATGACACCATAAAATTATATGACTTCTCCTGTGGCAAAACCTTTTCTCTCCCAAATACCAGTATATGGTGCAATACAAAAGTATTGGAAAAAATAGATTTATCTACTGTTAACAAGTCTATAACAATTTACACAATGAGAGTGAGGTGTTTCTTGCATTTAATGTATACCCTTCTCAGGATGCTGTATCTATGGAGATAAATTGGTTGAAAGAGAAATTAATTTATTAAATTTGAACTTAATGTTGGTCCTACAATTCTCAAATAAGATTTATCATAAGTTTCAAGTAACCCTTGATAAGCAGGGTAAACACATTGTGAGTCTGATCAAAGAATATAATGATGCATACAGAGTTTTTTTTGTTTTTGTTTTTGTTTTTTTTTCTGGTTGGTTGGGTTGTTTACTGCCCTCTGATTCTACTTATAACCTTGGACACCCAAATATTCACTACCTTTATGATGTTTGTTACTATATTAACATTGGACATTTCTTGTAAATGTTATGCCAGATACAGGAGAAGGAAAAGGCACAGTTAAAGACCTGGATCATGATAACTCAGAAAATAGATCTGATCTGGGATTTTTTTTAGACTAAATCCTAGGCCCGACTCCATCTCACCCATTAAACAATTGGCTATTACATCAGGTCAGACCATGTCCTCCCCACATTGTCCAAATTGTTAATATTTAAAATTATTACTATCAAGTCAGAGAAGTCTAGGAACAAATCTTCCTAGCACCATGGGAACCTGCCAGATGGCCAAATCAGACAGCTTTAGGAAGGAGCCTCCCTAGCGCTGTGGGAGTTTTTTAGCCTGCACATGCATTCTATGGAATGCTTTTTGGCCAAGAGGCGCACTGAGGAATAAGTTCTGATTTTTTTACCTTGCCCAAATTCCTATCTAAGGAGTCTGGAGAGTCATGCCCTACAAACCATAAATTCTCATCAGATGGGTTTTATTTAACCCTATATATCATGACTTACTTTCCAGTTGGCCTCTGGCATAACATTCTGAGATAAGGAAGAAAATAAAAATATTTTTCCCCAAAACTTGTTTCTCTAATGGCCCTGAAAATCTCCATCTGTAAAGAATCTCTATTAACATAAATCTTTTTCTTCCAGGCCCTTCCAATCCTGAATAGATTAACTAAAAGTGTAGCACCTTTTAAAGATCTGAATAGGAAATATTTTTCATCTATTGTCTCTAAGGGCAGCCACTATAAGACTTCAAAAGAACTTTGGTCTCTACAATCTTTTTTTAAATTTTTTAAAAATTATGCTTTACCTTCTGGGATACATGTGCAGAACATGCAGGTTTGTTACATAGGTATACACGTGGCATTGTGACTTGCTGCACCCATCAAGCCATCAACTACATTAGGTATTTCTCCTAATGCTATCCCTCCCTTAACCCCCATGCCCTGACAGGCCCTGGTGTGTGATGTTCCCCTCCCTGCATCCATGTGTTCTCATTGTTCAACTCCCACTTATGAGTGAGAACACACAGTGTTTGGTTTTCTGCTATTGTGTTAGTTTGCTGAGAATAATGGTTTCCAGCTTCATACATGCTCCTGCAAAGGACATGAACTCATCTTTTCGTATGGCTGCATAGTATTCCGTGGTGTATATGTGCCACGCTTTCTTCATCCAGTCTATCATTGATGGACATTTGGGTTGGTTTCAAGTCTTTGCTCTTGTGAACAGTACTGCAATAAATGTGTGCGTGTGTCTTTATAGTAGAATGATTTATAATACTTTGGGTATATACGCAGTAATTGGATTGCTGGCTCAAATGGTATTTCTAGTTCTAGATCCTTGAGGAATCACCACACTTCCACAGTGGTGGTGGAACTAATTTACACTCCCACCAACAGAGTAAAAGGATTCCTATTTCTCCACTTCCTCTCCAGCATCTGTTGTTTCCTGACTTTTTAATGATCACCATTCTAACTGGTGTGAGATGGTATCTCATTGTGGTTTTGATTTCCATTTCTCTAATAACCAGTGATGATGAACTGTTTTTAATGTTTGTTGGCTGCATAAATGTCTTCTTTTGAGAAATGTCTGTTCATATACTTCACCCACTTTTTGATGGGATTGCTTGTTTTTTTTCTTGTAAATTTGTTTAAGTTCTTTGTAGATTCTGGATATTAGCCATTTGTGAGATGGATAGATTGCAAAACTTTTCTCCCATTCTGTAAGTTACCTGTTCACTCTGATGATAGTTTCTTTTGCTGTGCAGAAGCTCTTCAGTTTAATTAGACCCCATTTGTCAATTTTAGCTTTTGCTGCCATTGCTTTTTGTGTTTTAGTCATGAAGTCTTTGCCCATGCCTATGTCCTGAGTGGTATTGCCTGGGTTTTCTTCTAGCATTTTTATGGTTTTAGGCCTTACATTTAAGTCTTTAATACATCTTGAGTTAATTTTTGTGTAATATGTAAGGAAAGGGTCCAGTTTCAGTTTTCTGCATATGACTAGCCAGTTTTCCTAACACCATTTATTAAATAGGGAATCTATGCTTGTTTTTGTCAGTTTTGTCAAAGATCAGATGGTTGTAGATGTGTGGTGTTATTCATTGTTATTTCTGAGACATCTGTTCTGTTCCATTGGTCTATATATCTGTTTTGGCACCAGTACCATGCTGTTTTGGTTATTGTAGCGTTGTAGTATAGTTTGAAGTCAGGTAGTGTGATGCCTCCATCTTTGTTCTTTTTGTTTAAGATTGACTTGGGTATGTGGCCTCTTTTTTGGTTCCATATGAAATTTAAAGTAGTTTTTCCTAATTATGTGAAGAAAGTCAATTGTAGTTTGATGCGGATAACATTGCATGTATAAACTACTTTGGGCTATGTGGCCATTTTCACAATATTGATTTTTCCTATCCATGAACATGGAACTTTTTTTTCCATTGGTTTTTGTCCACTGTTATTTCCTTGAGCAGTGGTTTGTAGTTCTCCTTGAAGAGGCCCTTCATGTCCCTTGCAACTTATATTCCTAGGTATTATATTATCTTTGTAGCAATTGTGAATGGGAGTTCACTCATGATTTGGCTCTCTGTCTATTATTGCTGTGTATAAGTGCTTGTGATTTTTGTACATTGATTTTGTATCCCGATAATTTGCTGAAGTTGCTTATTAGCTTAAGGAGTTTTCGGGCTGAGACAATGGGGTTTTCTAAATGTACAATCATTTCATCTGCAAACAGAGACAATTTGACTTCCTCTCTTCCTATTTGAATAGGCTTTATTTCTTTCTCTTGCCTGATTGTCCTGACCAGAACTTTCAATACTATGTTGAATAGGAGTGGTGAGAGAGGGAATCCTTGTCTTGTGCCAGTTTTCCAAGGGAATGCTTCCAGTTTTTGTCCATTCAGTATGTTATTGGCTGTGGGTTTGTCATAAATAGCTCTTATTATTTTGAGATATGTTCCATCATACCTAGCTTATTGAGAGTTTTTGGCATGAAGGGGTGTTGAACTTTGTCGAAAGCCTTTTCCACATCTATTGTCTTAATCTGAACATTTTCCTTCATCAATTCCATGTCTTTAGACAAACTCAACCAATTGTCAGCCAGAAAGTGTTTAAATTTACCTATATCCTGGAAACCTGCCAGCTTTGAGTTGTCCCACCTTTCTGAACTAAACCAATGTATTTCTTAGATGTATTTGATTGATGTCTCATGCTTATCTAAAATACATGAAACCAAGCTGTACCCCATCCACCTTGGGCACGTGTTCTCAGGACCTCCTGAGGGCTGTATCATGGACCATGGTCACCCATACTTGGCTCAGAATAAATCTCTTCAAATATTTTACAGAGTTTGGCTCTTTTTGTTGACACTCTTAGAATATTAGTTCTTAAATTTCATAACTGAGTATTTAAGTGTACGTATCAATTGGGTGTCTGTAGGCTTCTAATGCGCAGAGAGCTCACTAAAATTTTTTGTGTTATTTTAAAGAGGCAAGAAATCATGATTGGTCAGGTATGCCAAGAATGTTCAGGGAATACCGTATGAGTCTGAAGTGTAGTTACATAGGAGGAATTTCCCACTATGAATTTACCCTTCTTTAATGGAAAGTTGAGTTTATAATAATACTGGTATGTGCATAATGGCAGATGATGTTTTAGTGAATTTGTTGTTACTGTAAAATTTTACAAAACCTTGCCATTTCATTATTAAAATATAGTGTAAATAAAATTTACGGAAAATATAATATGGTAAACCATATTAGACATTTTGTGGAAGAAATTTGCTTATTTTTAGGCAGGAAGGCACTGCTAAAGACTAGGTTCCCATTTATTAATTTTGCATCTCCATAAAACATTAGTGTATTTTTGACAATGCTTAAGTCCCGGCTACACCAAGTAAACTTAAAAGGAAATTAGGTCATTAATTAGTAAGATACATTTACTTGTGAGTAATTTCTTGTAACAACTTTATTGAGATATAATTTACAAACCATGAAATCCACCCATTTAAAGTATACAGTTAATGGTTTTGAATATACTTACAAATATGTACAGCAACCATTACTATTTAATTCCATAATTTTTATCACCTGCTTGGAGTAATTTAAACAAAAATTTGAAAAGGCCCTTTGAAATGAATACATTTTTATTGAATTTTTAATGTAACTGATGTATTCTTAAAACATCAAGATCAAATCATAGGTAAGATAAATATGCGAGATAGAATAGCCCCCATAATTGTTGTGGAGGTATCTGGGAATCATAGGAATCACATTTTATAGCGCAGCTAAGACTTGAATATATAAAGGATATCCAAAGTTGCCTATATCCACATGCATAGAAGTGCTGTTTTCTTTTAGATTCACCAATCAACTTTATAGAATTTTCATGTGAAAAGAGTAATGAACCTTTCTGTGAAGCTTGTATGTTTGGAGTGAACAGAAACACTGCAGTAGGGCCTCTGGGCCTAGGAATTGCATAGTAGAATCTAGAAGGAGGAGTGATTTGTACAAGAATACTCCTGTGAATTGTTTGTTTATTAGTTTTTATGTTTGTGTACTGGAAAAAGTACACTCAAGAGTCTACTGTTTTTGAAGTCGTAATAAAATTATAAAGAGTTGGCCGGGCGCGGTGGCTCAAGCCTGTAATCCCAGCACTTTGGGAGGCCGAGACGGGCGGATCACGAGGTCAGGAGATCGAGACCATCCTGGCTAACATGGTGAAACCCCGTCTCTATTAAGAAATACAAAAAAACTAGCCGGGCGAGGTGGCGGGCGTCTGTAGTCCCAGCTACTCAGGAGGCTGAGGCCGGAGAATGGCGTGAACCCGGGAGGCGGAGCTTGCAGTGAGCTGAGATCCGGCCACTGGACTCCAGCCCGGGCGACAGAGCGAGACTCCGTCTCAAAAAAAAAATAAATAAATAAAATAAAATAAAATAAAATAAAATTATAAAGAGTTAAGAATATTCAAAATTCCAGTGGACAAGGTAAAATGGGCCTAAAATAAGTCAAAACTAAATGAAGTATACTTTTGTAATTTGCTGGATGCCTCAATTAAATCAGTATGTGTTCATATTTAGAAAATCTTACCAAGAATTTGTTGTATCTATACAATATAAGGGTCTCTTTAAAGTAATATATGGATGTAAAAAATTGTTGTTCCCTAGAGGAAAGCAGGTCTGTTAGGGAGGATTTTATCTCAGTTCATTTAGAGAGGCTTCTTTATGGAATTTGATTACATCATCAAATTCCTGGACCTGTGATTCATGCAATATTTAAAACAACAGGAAATCTTTTAAGACAAAGTTAGGTTTCCACATCTGCAGAGATAAATTTGAGGGCATGATGTATACTTTATAATTAGAAAAGATCTTCATGGAAATAATTTGTCCAAATTAATGAGAGATACCCTTTGAATAATATGTTTATTATCTTTCTTGAAGGGATAATTTAATAAGACATGTAATTTTAAGGCTCAGAGACCACATCATTGAACAGCTATATGCTCAACGTGGAGAAGTCCCACTTATTGAAGTACGTTTTTCAGGTCCGTTCGTGTTAAGTATATTTACACTGTTGTGCAACAGAGATTTTGGATTTTTTATTTTTTGAAACTGAAACTATACGCTAGGCATGAAGTCCCTGACTCCTTCCCCCAGCTCTTGATAACCACCTTCCTATTCTCTGTTTTTATAATTTTGACTACATTAGATACTTCATATGGGTGGAATTACAGAATATTCGTTCTTTTGTTACTGGTTTATTTTGCTTAACATAATGTCCTCAAGGCTCACCCATGTTGTAGCATGTAACAATATTTTCCCTTTTTTTTGAAGACTGTTGTTTATATACTTTCTCTTTATCATTTTATCTGTTGATGGATATTTAGGTTATTTATACCTCTTGGCTACTGAGAACAGTGCTGCAGTGAACATGGACATGCAACTATCTCTTTGAGATCCCGCTTTGGGTTCTTTCGGATATATACCCAGGAGTGGGATTGCCAGATCACATGGAAATTATATTTATAAATTTTTTAGGAACCTCCATAATGTTTTACATAATGGCTGCATGATTTTATATACCACTAACAGTGCAAAAAGATTTCAGTTTCTCCATATCCATTCCAACATTTGTTATTGTATGTAATTTTAATAGTGGCCATCTTAAGGGGTTTGGGGTGATATATCATTGTGGTTTTGATATGCATTCATGTTATGCTAGTGATGTTGGGCATCATTTCATATGTTTGTTGGCTATTTGTGTACCTATTTGTCTATTCATGTTGTTTTACCTATATCTTAATTGGGTAATTTATTTTGGTCGTTGGTGGTGAATTGAAGTTATTTATATATTCTAAATCTTAACTCCTTATCCTTATCAGATATATAATATGCAAATATTTTCTTCCATGTTGTCTTTTTCACTCAGTTGTTTTTTTTTTTTGACGTGTGTGAGTTTTTAAGTTTGATATAGTTTCATTTGTCTATTTTAACTTTTGTTGCCTATGCTTCTGGTGTCATCTTTATTAAATAATTGCCAAATCTAATGCCTTGAGAGTTATCCCTATGTTTTCTTCTATGACTTTATATTATCAGGCCTTGCATTTAGATCTTTAATTCTTTTTCAGTTAATTTTTCTGTATGGTGTGATTTATGGGTCCACATTTATTCTTTTGTGTGTGGATATCCAGTTTTCTCAACACCATTTATTGAAGAGTCTGTACCTTTCTCATTGTGTAGTTTGGTACCATTCTCAAAAATAATTTGGTTATGTATGCAAGGTTGATTTCTTGGCTCTCTATTCTGTATTACGGGTCAATATCTGTAACTTTGTAAACATTCTTTATCTTGATTACTTTTTTGTAGTCTTTTGAAATCAGAAAGTGTGAGTTCTCCCATTTTATTTATTTTTTTTACAAGACTGTTCAGGCTGTTTGGATTTCTTGACATTCCTTATAAATTTTAGGATTTTTTCTTGTATTTTTGTAAAATAATAAAAAATTGAGATTTTGGTAGTGATTCAATTGAGTCTGTAGATTACATATTGTGGACATTTTCACAATATTAAGTGGTCCAATACATAAGCACAGGTTGTTTTTCAATATTTTTGTTTCTTATTTGAGTCTTTTAGTAATGTTTTGGTTTTTTCGCCATACATCATTTACCTCCTTGTTTATTTCCAAGTATTTTATCCTTTTGATGTTATAGCAAGTAGAATTGTTTTCTTTATTTTCTTTTCTCATTGGTAATTTATAGTGCATAGAAACAACTGATTTTTGTATGCTTGTGTTGGATATTGAAATTTTGTTGAAATCATGTATCAGTTTCAACAGTATTTTTGTATGCATGTAATCTTTAGTGTTTTCTACCATACAATTCTGTCAATTTGGATGTCTTTCGTTACTTTTTATTATGTGATATTTCTGTCTAAGACTTCCAGTGCTATGTTGAATAGTAGTGGAAAGAATGGGCCTCCTTGCCTTCTTCTGGATATTAGAGAGAACTATTTCCATCTTTCACCATTACGTACAATGTTATCTGTTGGTTTTTTATATATGGCTTTTATTACGATAAAGTATTTTTCTTTTATTTCCAGTTGTTGAGTGCTTTATATTATAAAAAAAAAAAAAAAGGTATGTTGAATTTTCATTAAAAGAGGCCAGGACACAATTTTTGTTCTTTATTTTGTTAATATAGTGTATTATATTGATTGATTTTTTGTTTTGAACCATTTTTGCATTCCAGGTATAAATCCCATTTTATCAGTATGTATAATACTTTTAATCTGCTATTGCATTTGATTTGCTATTTTCCTGAGTATTTTTTGCATCAGTAATCATCACGAATAATGTTCTGTGGTTTTATTTTCTTCTTGTTTCTGGTTCTGGTATTAGAATAGTACTGGTCTCATAAAATGAGTTTGAAAGTGTTCCCTCTTTTTCTATTTTCTGGAAAAATTTGAAAATTCGTGCTAATTTTTGAACATTTTGTAGAATTCATCACTGAAGACAACTGATTGTGGGCTTGTTTTGGTATGGGAAGTTTTTGATTATTGCTTGACTCTCCTTACTAGTTATAGTCCTGTTCAGAATTTTTTCATTTCTTTATGATTCATATACAATAGGTTATATGTTTGTAAGTTTATCTTTTTTCTATATTATTCAATTTGTTAGTTATAATTTTTACTATATAATTTGTATACTCCTTTTTATCTCTGTCAGATCAGTTGTTATATCCCCTCTTTCATTTCTAAATTCAGTTATTTGAGTCTTCTCCTTTTTGTCGTATTCTAACTAAAGATTTGTCAATTTTATTGATCTATTCAAAAAACTGTCTTTTGGTTTTACTTTTTCTATTGTTTTTCTGATTTCTAATTTATCTCTTCTCTATCTTTATTAATTATTCTTCTTTTGCTAATATTGGGTTCAGTTTGTTTTCCTCTTCTAGTTCTTTAAGGGCTTATGCATGTTTCCTAATTGAAACAATATGCATGTTCCTGCTTAGGAAATCCCTCTAGTGTCTGTCTGCGATATTGCAGCCTCTACTTGTAGCAGTAAGCTATAGAACTGAAGCCCTACCTAGTGTCTGTCTGTGGTATTGCTGACTCTAGTTGTAGAATTAGTCATGTTTTGTTTTCAGTGGCCTGCAATTTGGCCACGTACTCCTGTCATCACTTAGATGCAGGCAAGTTAGAAAATAGTTGCTTGGACAGCACCATGAGAAGTCAGAATGTTAGCTGAGGATTCCACTCCTTTCCATTTCAAAGGAGAAGTTAGAAATTAGGGATTTCCTCCCAACCACATTGTACTGTGCTGGGGAAGGGGGCGCTCTGTTGAGTAAATGCTATATATATAATTTTTTTTTCCTGACTTCAGCTCACCATGGTGCAGGAACCTTTTAACTGGTTTGTGGATTTGTCACTAAGGCTACTGACTCATATGTTTTAGTTCCTGTTTTCTTGAGTGAAGAAGCATCTGGGGCTTTCATATTCTGCCATCCTGCTGAAGTTACTGCTTGCATCATGCAGTGTTTCAGAATGACCAATCTGACTGAAAGTTGTTATAGAGATCTTAAAAAATATTATTTATTTTTGAATAAACAAAAATTTTTTATGAACCCACTAAATCTAAATTTGCATGTAAAGCATCCAATGGCCATGAAGTGTTGATAACCTGGATAGATTCCTTATGGTTTCTATGGGTCTACTAACCAGAGAAGGCCAATTACAGATACCAGGTAAATAATTAAACATGTGCTTCAAAGCCATGTAAGTATAACATGTCCAGGGAAATGTCATGAAATCTCAAGCACTTTTAAATTGAATTACTTCCCCTTTGTAATTTTATTATCTTGCTTTATCCTGAAGATTCCATTAAGTGGCTGCTGGGTATATGCAGCAAAGTAATATTTTCATGATTTCACTGTTTCCATTTGGGGGCTATTTGATGGTAAGGTGAATTAAATCCACTTAATTTAAATTTTAAGGCATTAGTAGAAGGCAAACTCATTAGGAATGGATGTGTGTATGTTCTGAAAAATGCAGATGAGCCTTTATTAATCTTCATTTGCAGAAATGTGACAATCATTTATCTGAAATTCCCAATTTTTTCAGTTGGCACTGATAACTTTAAGGCTCAGATGAAGAATTCATGGAAATGAGTCATCAAAATCATGAAATATTTTTGGTTTGTTTGTTGGAAGGTTCATGTCAATGAGAGTGAGGTATATTTGATGTATACATTTCTTATCAAAAGTCACATAAATGGAACATGAACAATGGCCCCAGCATTGAAATGAGAGACCTAGAAGTAATATTAGTCACATTGAGAAGGTAGCTGCTTGTAAAGAGAGGAACAAATCATTAGGCAGGATGCTCTAAGGTAGCAAAGGACTCCACATAGTGTTACAGAATATCCTATAACATTACAGGGATAAATGAAAAGGGCTATTAGGACTAAAATTAAAATCAATTCCAGGGCTTACTAGTAAATATTAGCCAATTTTGGTCCTCCAAAATTCTGGTTTTGAGATAATATTCACACACTTAAATTGTCAAATTAGCAGTATCAGTGATATACATCTCAAAGAGTTATTTCGAGAATTAAATAAGATAATACGTAGGAAATATGCAACAGAGTCGCTACCTAAAGGTGGGGTATATGGCAGCATGGGAAATTGCTAATACACATGTACATATTCCAATATATAAAATACCTTTTTGAATCATGGCAATGATAACAGTGTAGTATAATGAGCCAAAGATGACCTATGCATATTGGACCCTAGGTTGTTTAATTCTTTTCTCCTGTGTGTGTGTGTTTTTAATTTTCATTTTTCTTTGTTTCTTCTAAAAAAAGAACAGGATACATGTGCGGAATGTGCAGGTTTGTTACATAGGTATACATGTGCCGTAGTGGTTTGCTGTACCCAGTGACCCATCCTCTAAGTTCTCTCCCCTTGTCCCCCAATCCTGCATAGTATTCCATAGTGTATATGTACCACATTCTCTTTATCCAGTCTCTCATTGATGGGTATTTGGGTTGGTTTCATGTCTTTGCTGTTGTAAATAGTGCTGCAATAAACATGTGTTTGCATGTGTCTTTATAGTAGAATGATTCATATTCCTTTGGGTATATACCCTGTAATGCGATTGCTAGGTCAAATGGTATTTCTAGTTCTAGATCCTTGAGGAATTGCCCTACTGTTTTCCACAATGGTTGAATTAATTTACCTTCCCACCAACAATGTAAAAGCGTTCCTATTTCTCCACAGCCTCGCCAGCTTCTATTGTTTCTTGACTTTTTTATAATTGCCATTCTGACTGGCGTGACATAGTATCTCATTGTGGTTTTGATTTGCATTTCTCTGATGATCAGTGATGTTGAGCTTTTAAAAATATATTTGTTGGCCACGTTAATGTCTACTCTTGAGAAGTGTCTGTTCATATCCTCTGTCCACTTTTTGATGGGGCTATTCTTTTCTCGTATGTTTGTTTAAGTTGCTGTTTACTTCTTCACTGCAATATGATAACTGTTAGTTCAAAAACCTGCTGGTGCCAAATGAAATTTTGCACATCAAAATTGCTTTTTTTCCTTTTGAACATCTCATCTGGAGACTTCTTTCTATAATACTGAGTGACATCGCCTAAACATATAAGCCCCTCTCTGATACATCCCAACTCTCTCAGAGAGTTCCTTTGTCTTTTCCCTTTCTGTATGGTGGGCCCCTGGCCATATGCTTCAGGTCAGTTTCAGGCTGTGAAAGTTTTATCCTCTCATGTGAAAGCACTGCCTAATAAAGCTTCTTGAGTGTTACTGCCTCTCATCATCATGGTTTTTTCCTTGATTAACCCCAAATCCCTGGACTCAAACAGGTGATGACCAAGATGGGATTTTGGGGATTAGAATATGGGCATGAAGACTGCCTAGCCAGTGAGACCATCCATTGACATAATGATCCTGGATAGCTTTAAGTGGCTGGGTCTTAAAATGTAAAACACCTCTGCTTTAGTTTGAGATGGCATTGCTTCATGCTGTATTATACTCTATATTTTTCGTGATTTTCTCCTGTGTCTCATTAGCCTGACTGAGGAAGCACCAAAATGTCTTTGAACCCACATCATGAAAACTGAATTTTTGTGTTACAGGTGTTAAGATACCAGGGAAGGAGGCCAAGCCATTTACCAGGACCCCTCACTAGGCAAGCTCTGAATATTGTAATACCTGTGGGCCTTAATAAGAAAGAGAAGAAATGCAGGAGTCTAGAGAAAGAATGGATTTTCCTTGATCCCATAATAGAGATTCCTGCAGTGGGACTGGTGATTTGGGGAATTCTGAAATGAGAAGGCATCTTCATCCTTAAGGACTACTATGGCAGGTTAAGGAGCCAGTGAAGCTGAGATGCAGGACTAGGCCAGTCAGCTAAGTGCAGTTAGGGCAGGCAGCTTTGTAAATATCATGCCTCTGCTATTGTCCCATCTGATCTGCTGCTAAAAGTGATGTAAATTCTAGTCTCTCCCCAGCGGGATATGGACACCCCAAACCTTTGGACTGAGCCAGCTAAATCATTACTTAAAATTTTGAGTAAAGACATGGAAATGTATATTCTTGCTTCTCTAAAGACTCCAAAGGAGGTGGCTACTCATGAAAAATATGTTGCAAACCATGAGACATATGTTGGGCCCCATCTTTGACGATTTCTCACCAGGGTGCCACTCAGAAGGGATTTAAAAGCTCAAACTCCCCAGGGGAAATAAGATAAGCTGAGCTGGCAAGGAAAATCATGGGAAGACAACCAGCACCCTTTTTTAAGAAGTAAAACTGTGTCACCATAATAGGAACTGGGATAATGTACCCCTTACATTGCCAGTAACCACATGCAAAGTAATAAAATAGAAAAGGCAAAAGGAAAAGACCAAAAAGGAGGAACTAGTTCTCACTTGGAGGAAGAGACTTGCTCCAGCTATTGTCCTAAGGCCCAGTATCTTCTTAAGTATTTAACCGACAAACCACTCATGGTTTAAAGTGTAAACCCAAAATATCTGAGACAGGTCTCAACCAATTTAGAGAGTTTATTTTGCCAAAGTTAAGGACGTGCCCATGAAACAGCCTCAAGAGACCCTAATGACTTGTGCCCAAGGTTGTCTGGGCACGGCTTGGTTTCGCACATTTTAGAGAGAAAGAAGACATCAATCTGTATTTCTAAGATGTACACTGGTTCTGTCCAGAAAGGCAGGAAAACTGGAGGAGGGGGAGTTGACTTCCAGGTCATAGATAAATAAGAAATAAAAGGTTGCATTCCTTTGAGTCTCTGATTAGCCTTTTACCGAATACACAGTTTACATGCCAGAGGAGGGTATAAGATTAATCACTTATCCCTTAGTCTGACCTTAGTAAAACAATAGGGTAGAGGAAGCAATCAGACATGCATTTGTCTCCTGTGAGCCTAAGAGGGATGACTTTGAGTTCTGTCTGTCTTTTGTCCACAAAGAATTTCCTTGTGGGCAAATAATAAGGGAGATATGTAGCCCTTTTTTTTCTTTTTTTTTTTTTTTTTTAAATCTTTGTAGTTATCTTGTTTAGGAATAAAATGGGAGGCAGATTTGCCTGACATAGTCCCCAGCTTTATGTTTGTATTGGCTTAGTGATTTGTGTTGGGGGGGATCCCAAGATTTATTTTCCTTTGATATCTCCCCCCTTTTCTTTTTAAAATCTTTTGGAGAAAACATTTTAGAAGAAAATGAGCTTTTTGGTCCAGGTTTTCCTCATGACTAGGATGGTTTGTTCCTAGACAGGTAGGTCTCATGTTACTAGGAAAGGTCATTTTTAGTAGGTTGTGAATTCTTACATTCTACAAAGAAAAAACAGGAGGAAGAAGGGAGAAAAGCAACAACAACAAAAATATGAAAAGTAATCCTGAAAAATCAATATAGGCCATCTTACTCTGAAGTTCATACATCAGTAGGCAGGTTTGCAAGTGGTTTATATATGTAAATAGTTTGTTGTAATTTCATTTTCTTCTGAAGTTTAACTTTTCTAGCTTCAGTTTGCAGGGCTTAAAGAAAGCACAGGTTAATTTTTGGTTATTGCAAATCAGGGAAAGTTGGAAGGGGGAAGGAAAGAAAAGAAAATTTAAATATTATTTTGAAGACTTATAGCCAGGAAAAATTTTAGAATTTAGTCCAAGCTGTAGAAAATAATAAAAATTCAAAAACATTAGGCAAGATTAGAATCTAACCACAGGTGTACTATAGTGCAAAAGAAAAACAAATCATGGGACCCCCAAATCACTGAGCTAAAGAGAAAGTCAAGCTGGAAACTGCTTAGGACAAACCTGCCTCCCATTCTATTCAGTCATCCTGCTTACTGAGATAAATGCATATGTGATTGCCTCTGTTGGAAAAGTTTATGAGAAACTCAAAAGAATTCAACCTTTGTCTCTTATCTACCTATGACCTGGAAGCCCACTCCTCACTTCTAGTCATCCCACCTTTTTTGGACCTAACCAATGTTCATCTTACATATATTGATTTAATTCTCATGCCTCCCTAAAATGTATAAAACCAAACTGTTCCCTGACTACCTGGGCACATATCATCAGGACCTCCTGAGGCTGTGTTACAGCACATGTTCTTACTTGGCAAAATAAACTTGCTAAATTTACTGAGACCAGTTTCAGATATTTGGAGTTCAGAGTTTGGTAACCATGAAGGGATTCTTAGTGGAGGTGCCCCGACCTTTGACAAATCTCTATTGGTGTCCGGTACCAGCTTGAGCTATCTTTATGGCTCAAACTAATGGAACAAGTTGCTGAGGCCTGGGGGCCACTTCCCCCTCCGCCACCTCCCCCATGCTTCCAGAGAATCCCTGATCTTCAAAAATTTGGTTAAGGTCTAAAGTGTATTTTCCTGCACAGCTCCTTTTTTTTTTTTTTTTTTTTTTGGAGTTTTACTTGCTTCCAACAAGGAAGGCAAGTTTTCCTGTTTCCATGATGGTAAAAGGCAGGTAACTCCTTTCTGGCGTTTGAACTTGTTTCCAAGGTGAGGTAAGTTTGAGTTTTTTCCTGCTTCTAGGATGGTAGAGAACAGTCTTCAGCCTGAGATCCATCCCTAGGTATGTAGCTGAATTGGGATATTTTTCTTGGCTAAAGTTAAAACTAACAACCAGCTGGTCTTAATTTCTCCTTTACATTAGAGCACTCAGTAATCAAATAAATTGGGAGATAATTTGTTTTGCTTAATAGTTTCTTGTTGTTATGTGTTTGTTTGTGTATTCGTTGTTGATTAGGTCTTTTTCCCATTGGGTTTGACCAACTCTATCCGACTTGATCAAATCCAAAGGAAAGTTCCAAATTGTAGAGAACAAGGCCTCTGATGTGGCTGAATTTCCACACACAAAAAAAATAAAAAATAAAAAAGATGGGGGATGGGTGGGAGAAAAACAGCAAACAACCAAAACGATTTTTTTTATTTTGACTACTTAAGGGGCTTTATTTACATAATAAGGCCATCTTGTTGCTAGCCAAACCAAACTGAAAGAGCAATGGCTGTCACCCCATGCTGCAGTTTCAAAGCTGAGGTTCTACTTTCTTTTTTGTTTTTACTATGACAGCCTGGGTTTGCTTCCTAAATCAAGCCCTTTGTGGTTTGATACTTGCTACCTCTGAAATATCAGCAATCTCTCCTATCTAAAATGTGGTAATGATGTCAGAGGTGTTTGAACCAGAGCAACTCCATCTAAAATGGGCAATGGGTAAAATAAGACTGAGACCTACTGGGCTGCATTCCCAGGAGGTTAGGCATTCTAAGTCACAGGATGATCTAGGAGGTCAGCACAAGATACAGGTTATAAAGTCTTTCTTTGCTCATAAAACAGGTTGCAGTTAGGAAAAAAAGCCGGCCAAAACCCACCAAAGCCAATTTGGGGATGAAAATGACTTCTGGTTGTCCTCACTGCTCATTATATGCTAATTATAATGCATTAGCGTGCTAAAAGCCACTCCCAACAGCACCATGACAGTTTATCAATGCCATGACAATGTCAGGAAGTCACTCTATATGGTCTAAAAAGGGGAGGAACCTTCAGTTCATGGAAGTACTCATCCCTTTCCCAGAAAACTCATGAATAATCCAGCTCATGTTTGACATATAATCGAGAAATAACTAGAAGTATCCTTAATGGAGCAGCGCAAGCTACTGCTCTGCCTATGGAGTAACCATTCTTTATTCCTTCACTTTCTTAATAAATTTGTATTTACTTTATGGACTTGCCTTGAATTCTTTCTTGTGTGAGATCCAAGAACCCTCCCTTGGGGTCTGGATTCAGATTCCTTACTGGTAACATCTTTCTGGCAAACCACTAAGGGATTATACTGAAGAGACCTCCAACCCAAAGGAAAATCTTCTGTGTGCAGCACCGAATGGCCAACTTTGGGTAAGTGAGGTGCATTTAACTCGGTAAAGAATGGGATTGGGTTAGAGACCCAACTTAGAAAAGTTAGAGTCTCCCCTAAGACAGAGAGGGTTGAAGACCCCTTTTAATAAAAGGCAAGGAGGCTTGACTGAACCCGTTTGGGGCCCAACTTAGGAAGGTTAGAGCCCTTCCTAAGATTTATGGGTTGGAGGCCCCCCTCAGTAAAGTTCCTCTTGGCTAAAAGTGGGTTTGACACTACTGGATGTTAACTGCTATTTTCTTTGGATTTATCTGCCTTGCACTCTTTGCTGATGGCTATGGGAGACAGAATTAAACATATTCGGATCAAAGGACATGGTAAGCTATTTCTCCCCAAAAGGGAAACACTCGAGAGCTGATGGGATTTCTGGATAAGATGCCTTTGTGACCAACGAGCAGCTGCTTGAACTTTTGATTCAGTCTCACTGCAATGGGTGGGTCTTTCTCTGGCCTCCCTGAGTTTCTCACCTTCCCCACCCTGCTGCAGGCAATGCTTTTCTCCCTTTTTCTTCTTTCTCTTTCCTATCTTTTCTGTCATTCAGGGGGAACCTCCTTGCCCAGAGATCACATGTTGAAAAATGTCCTTGGGAGCTTTGTCTTGGGCTCTGCCATACGTTGTATACATTTAGTGGTACTTTGTCTTGATCTCCACCATCCAGGGAACAGGAATTTGGGGATTCATGTCATAGTTAGCTGTGAAAATTATATTGAGCCGTTAAAAGCCAATGCAAGCTCAAAATTGACTGCTGTAGTCTCCTGGGAAGAGCAATAAAATATTTCCAATTCTACTGCTTAGCAGCTAAGGCTTTGTCTTTTTCCAATGGTGGCACAGGTTCAGGGTTCCATTACTGACTTAGAGAATAATTTATTTCTGGTTTGATATCTGCATGACATTTATCATTTGTTGATTATCTTCCCCTCCACAAACCATCTTTATTTTTTCTTTATTTCAGGATAGAAATATTGGCCATTTGGCCAGGCTAAATTTGGGTGATAAGAAACTTAAAAGGATTTTTAAAAAGAGTGTTACATTTAAAAGTCAGCCTAATTAAAAGAAGATATTCAAGCTGTAAAAGCCTGGGACTCCTTGTGAACAACAAGAGGTGCCACAGAACCCGTTTTGGGAAAAAAAAAATCTTTTTTTCCTCATGAAACACCAGCAACCAGAAGTGGATAGATCTCTATCAAAATCTAAGGCTCCAGAGGAGGTTCCAAGATGGCCGAATAGGAACAGCTCCGGTCTACAGCCCCCAGTGTGAGTGACTGGGTTCATCTCACTGGGGCTTGTCAGACAGTGGGTGCAGGACAGTGGGTGCAGCCCACCAAGGGAGAACCAAAGCAGGGTGAAGCATCGCCTCACCCGGGAAGTGTAAGCAGTTGGGGAGCTCCCTTTCCTAGCCAAGGGAAGCTGTGACAGATGGCACCTGGACAATTGGGTCACTACAACCCTAATACTGCACTTTTCCAATGGCCTTAACAAATGGCACACCAGGAGATTATATCCCATGCATGGTTTGGAGGTCCCATGCCCATGAAACCTCACTTATTGCTAGCATAGCAGTCCCAGATCAAACTGCAAGGGGGCAGCGAGACTGGAGGAGGGGTGCCCGCCATTGCTGAGGCTTAAGTAGGTAAACAAAGCTGCCAGGAAGCTCGAACTAGGTGGAGCCCACTGCAGCTCAAGGAGGCCTGCCTATCTTTGTAGACTCCACCTCTGAGGACAGGGCATAGCCGAACAAAAGGCAGCAGAAACTTCTGCAGATTTAAATGTCCCTGTCTGACAGCTTTGAAGAGAGTAGTGGCTCTCCCAGCACAGAGTTTGAGATCTGAGAACGGACATACTGTTTCCTCAAGTGGGTCCCTCAGCCCCAAGTAGCCTAACTGGGAGGCACCTCCCAGTAGGGGCCAACTCACACCTTATATGGCTGGGTGCCCCTCTGAGACGAAGCTTCCAGAGGAACTATCGGGCAGCAACATTTGCTGTTCTGCAATATTCGCTTTTCTGCAGCCTCGCTGGTGATACCCAGGAAAATGGGCTCTGGAGTGGATCTCCAGCAAACTCTAACAGACCGGCAGCTGAGGGTCTGGACTGTTATAAGGAAAACTAACAAACAGAAAGGAAATCCACACCAAAACCCCATCTGTACGTCACCATCATCAAAGACCAAAGGTAGATAAAACCACAAAGATGGGGAGAAACCAGAGCAGAAAAGCTGAAAATTCTAAAAATCAGAGCACCTCTCTCCCTTCGAAGGAATGCAACTACTCACCAGCAACGGAACAAAGCTAGATGGAGAATGACTTTGACAAGTTGAGAGAAGGCTTCAGATGATCAAACTTCTCCAAGCTAAAGGTGGATGTTCGAACCCATCGCAAGGAAGCTAAAAACCTTGAAAAAAAGATTAGACAAATGGCTAACTAGAATAACCAGTGTAGAGAAATCCTTAAGTGACCTGATGGAGCTGAAAATCATGGGACAAGAACCAAGTGATGCATGCACAAGCTTCAGTAGCCGATTCAATCAACTGGAAGAAAGGGTATCAGTGATTGAAGATCGAATGAATGAAATGAAGCAAGAAGAGAAGTTTTGAGAAAAAAGGGTAAAAAGAAATGAACAAAGCCTCCAAGAAATGTGGGACTATGTGAAAAGACCAAATCTATGTCTGATTGGTGTACCTGAAAGTGACGGGGAGAATGGAACCAAGTTAGAAAACAATCTTCAGGATATTATCCAGGAGAACTTCCCCAACTGGGCAAGGCAGGCCAACATTCAAATTCAGGAAATACAGAGAACACAGCAAAGATACACCTCGAGAAGAGCAACTCCAAGTCAAATAATTGTCAGATTCACCAAACTTGAAATGATGGAAAAAATATAAAGGGCAGCTAGAGAGAAAGGTTGGGTTACCCACAAAGTGAAGCCCATCAGACTAAGAGCAGATATCTCAGCAGAAACTCTACAAGCCAGAAGAGAGTGGGGGCCAATATTCAACATTCTTAAAGAAATGAATTTTCAACCCAGAATTTCATATCCAACCAAACTAAGCTTCATAAGTGAAGGAGAAATAAAATCTTTTACAGATAAGCAAATGCTTAGAGATTTTGTCACCACCAGGCCTGCCTAACAAGAGTTCCTGAAGGAAGCACTAAACATGGAAAGGAACAACCAGTACCAGCCACTGCAAAAACATGCCAAATTATAAAGGCCATCGGTGCCAGGAAGAGACTGCATCAACTAATGACCAAAATAACCAGCTGACATCATAATGACAGGATCAAATTCACACATAACAATATTAACGTTAAATATAAATGGGCTAAATGCACCAATTAAAAGACACAGACTGGTAAATTGGATAAAGAGTCAAGACCCATCAGTGTGCTGTATTCAGGGGACCCATCTCATGTGCAGAGACACACATAGGCTCAAAATAAAGGAATGGAGGAATATCTACCAAGGAAATGGAAAATGAAAAAAAAAAAAAGCAGAGGTTGCAATCCTAGTCTCTGATAAAACAGACATTAAAACGACAAAGATCAAGAGACAAAGAAGGCTGTTACATAATGGTAAAGGGATGAATTCAACAAGAAGAGCTAATTATCCTAATATATATGCACCCAATATAGGAGCACCCGATTCATAAAGCAAGTTCTTAGAGACCTAAGACCTACAAAGAGACTTAGACCTACAAAGAGACTTAGACTCCCACACAATAATAATGGGTAAGTTTAACACCCCACTGTCAACATTAAATGGATCAATGAGACAGAAAGTTAACAAGGATATCCAGAAATTGAACTCAGCTCTGGACCAAGCAGACCTAATAGACAGCTACAGAACTCTCCACCCCAAATCAACAGAATATACATTCTTCTCAGCACCACATCACACTTATTCCAAAATTCACCATATAGTTGGAAGTAAAGCACTCCTCAGCAAATGTAAAAGAATGGAAGTTATAAAAAAAAAAAACCTGTCTCTTAGACCACAGTGCAATCAAACTAGAATTCAGGATTCAGAAACTCAGTCAAAACTGCTCAACTACATGGAAACTGAACAAACTGCTCCTGAATGACTACTGGGTACATAACAAAATGAAGGCAGAAATAAAGATGTTCTTTGAAACCAATAAGAACAAAGACACAACACACCAGAATCTCTGGGACACATTTAAAGCAGTGTGTAGAGGGAATTTTATAGCACTAAATGCCCACAAAAGAAAGCAGGAAAGATCTAAAATCGACACCCTAACATCACAATTAGAAGAACTAGAGAAGCAAGAGCAAACACATTCAAAAGCTAGCAGAAGGCAAGAAATAACTAAGATCAGAGCAGAACTGAAGGAGATAGAGACACAAAAAAGCCTTCAAAAAATCAATGAACCAGGAGCTGATTTTTTGAAAAGATCTACAAAATTGATAGGCTGCTAGCAACATTAATGAAGAAGAAAAGAGAGAAGAATCAAATAGACACAATAAAAAATGATAAAGGGGTTATCACCACAGATCCCACAGAAATAAAAACTACCATCAGGGAATACTATAAACACCTCTATGCAAATAAACTAGAAAATCTAGAAGAAATGGATAAATTCCTGGACACATACACCCTCCCAAGACTAAACCAGGAAGAAGTTGAATCCCCGAATAGACCAATAACAGGCTCTGAAATTGAGGCAATAATTAATAGCTTACCAATCAAAAAAAGTCCAGGACCAGACAGATTCACAGCCGAATTCTAACAGAGGTATAAGGAGGAGCTGGTACCATTCCTTCTGAAACTATTCCAATTGATGGAGAAAGAGGGAATCCTACCTAACTCATTTTATGAGGCCAGCATCATCCTGATACCAAAGCCTGGCAGAGACACAACAAAAAAAGAAGATTTTAGACCAATATCCCTGATGAACATCAGTACAAAAATCCTCAATAAAATACTGGCAAACCAAATCCAGCAGCACATCAAAAAGCATATCCACCATGATCAAGTGGGCCTCATCGCTGGAATGCAAGGCTGGTTCAACACATGCAAGTCAATAAACGTAATCCAGCATATAAACAGAACCAAAGACAAAAATTACATGATTATCTCAATAGATGCAGAAAAGGCCTTTGACAAAATTCAACCGCCCTTTACGCTAAACACTCTAAATAAACTAGGTATTGATAGGGTGTATCTCAAAATAATATGAGCTATTTATGACAAACTCACAGCCAATATCATACTGAATGGGCAAAAACTGGAAGCAATCCCTTTGAAACTGGCACAAGACAGGGATACCCTCTCTCATCACTCCTATTCAACATAGTGTTGGAAGTTCTGGCCAGTGAAATCAGGCAGGAGAAAGAAATAAAGGGTGTTCTATTAGGAAAAGAGGAAGTCAAATTTTCCGTGTGTGCTGATGTGCAGATGACATGATTTTATATTTAGGAAACTGCTTCGTCTCAACCCAAAATCTCCTTAAGCTGATAAGCAACTTCAACAAAGTCTCAGGATACAAAATCAATGTACAAAAATCACAAGCATTCCTATACACCAATAACAGACAAACAGAGAGCCAAATGATAAGTGAGCTCCCATTCACAATTGCTTCAAAGAGAATAAAATACCTAGGAATCCAACTTACAAGGGATGTGAAGGACCTCTTCAAGGAGAACTACAAACCACTGCTCAACGAAATAAGAGAGAACACAAACAAATGGAAGAATATTCCATGCTCATGGAAAGGAAGAATCAATATTGTAAAAATGGCCATACTGCCCAAGGTAATTTATAGGTTCAATGCCATCACCATCAAGCTAACAATGACTTTCTTCACAGACTTGGAAAAAACTACTTTAAAGTTCATATGGAACCAAAAAAGAGCCCACATTGCCAAGACAATCCTAGACCAAAAGAACAAAGCTGGAGGCATCACACCACCTGACTTCAAACTATACTACAAGGCTGCAGTAACCAGAACAGCATTGTACTGGGTACCAAAACAGAGATATAGACCAATGGAACAGAACAGAGTCCTCAGAAATAATACCACACATCTACAGCCATCTGATCTTTGACAAGCCTGACAAAAACAAGAAATGGGGAAAGATTCCCTATTTAAAATGGTGCTGGGAAAACTGGCTAGCCATAAGTAGAAAGCTGCAACTGGATCTCTTCCTTATACCTTATACAAAAGTTAATCAAGATGGATTAAAGACTAAAATGTTAGATCTAAAACCATAAAAACCCTAGAAGAAAACCTAGGCAATACCACTCAGGACATAGGTATGGGCAAGAACTTCATATCTAAAACACTAAAAGCAATGGCAACAAAAGCCAAAATTGACAAATGGGACGTAATTAAATGAAAGAACTTCTGCACATCAAAAGAAACTACCATCGGAGTGAACAGACAACCTACAGAATGGGAGAAAAATTTTGTAATCTTTCCATCTGACAAAGGGCTAGTATCCAGAATCTACAAAGAACTTAAACAAATTTACAAGAAAAAATCACAGAACCCCATCAAATAGTGGGCAAAGCATATGAACAGACACTTCTCAAAAGAAGACATTTATGCAGCCAACAGTCATATGGAAAAATGCTCATCATCACTGGCCATCAGAGAAATGCAAATCAGAACCACAATGAGATACCATCTCACACCAGTTAGAATAGCGATCATTAAAAAGTCAGGAAACAACATGTGTTGGAGAGGATGTGGAGAAATAGGAGCACTTTTACACTGTTGGTGGGACTGTAAACTGGTTCAACCATAGTGGAAAACAGTGTGGTGATTCCTCAAGGAGCTAGAACTAGAAATAGCATTTGACCTAGCCATCCCATTACTGGGTATATACCCAAAGGATTATAAACCATGCTGCTATAAAGACGTATGCACACGCATGTTTATTGCAGCACTATTCACAATAGCAAAGACTTGGAACCAACCCAAATGTCCATCAATGATAGACTGGGTTAAGAAAATGTGGTACATATACACAATGGAATACTATGCAGCCGTAAAAAAGGATGAGTTCACGTTCTTTGTAGGGACATGAATGAAGCTAGAAACCATCATTCTCAGCAAACTATTGCAAGAACAGAAAACTGAACACTGTATGTTCTCACTCATAGGTGGGAATGGAACAATAAGAACTCTTGGACACCGGACGGGGAACATCACACACCAGGGCCTGTCATGGGGTGAGGGGATGTGGGAGGGATAGCATTAGGAGTATACCTAATGTAAATGATGAGTTAATGGGTGAAGCCCAACATGGCACATGTAAACATATGTAACAAACCTGCACGTTGTGCACATGTACCCTAGAACTTAAAGTATTATACTAAAAAAAAAAAAAAAAAAAAAATTAAATCTAAGGCTCTGTTCTGTTTTGTATTGCATTTTCAGACATTTTTAACCCTTGGGGGGATCGAATTTGCTTCACATTATAATAGAACTTTGGTGTGTAATAACTACATAGGAAATAGGCTTTGGGGAATAGCTAATGGCAGTTAAAAGTGAATATTTGGCTTTTCACATGTTTGGATCAGAGGAGCATGCTCTTGGCCACCTAGAAGGTATGGCAATGTCCCCATCCCTGCCCCACACTGAGACCTAAGACTCCCATGGAAGATGGGATAATCAGAGAATAGGTTGAGTGGCCTTGAATTGCTTTGCAATGAAATGCACATTAAAATCATTGCACTGTCTTGTTCTGTAGCATTTCTTTTTTTGGGATTTAAGATATGATATAAAAATGGGACCCTTAAATTTGGGGGATCTGTTTTGCTTTCCAGCTGTGCCTGTTTATTAAGCCATAGAAATTGCATGTTTTCCTGGCCCTGTTCCTCCATGGGCTCCACCCTGAAGCAGTAATCTGATTAAGAACCTGGCAAATAAAAAAAATTAAAACTATTAGAACTTCTTTTGTCTATGTATTTATATATGTTGTGTGTGTGTGTGTTTGTGTGTGTGTGTGATATGAAAGATCTTTGTTTTTAAAATCTTAAGAGCTTAAATCAAATATTCTATCAGAGAATAAAAATGAATGTCTTTTAGTTCATGTGACCTTAGTAAAGGTTCACAAATAAAAACAGTTTTGTGGTCATTGGTAAAATACAAATGTCTTTGAAATTTAGACATTTGGTCTGAAGTAGGTTAAATACTAAATTTGCTAAATGCGTTAGGGTCATAAACTGCTTCTTTGATTTTTGAAAATTGTTCAACTTAGTTACTTTGAAGCAGATTCTTGGTAAAGCCTGGTGATATGTGGTGTTAGCCATGCCCCGTAGTTATGCTGGAAGGTCAAACCTTATCTGCACTTCTTTCTGTGTCCTAGGCTCCAAAGGTAGTACATAATTAAAATCACATACAATCCAGGTTTTCCCACCAAAGGTTCCTAAGCGTTCCTTCTTTAGGCCATATTTGTGTGAATATGTTTTTCGTAGGTGTTCCAAAAGTATTAGAAACTTCTGTAACTCTGATATAACTTAGTGTATGCTATTAATATTTATTATAATTGTTATGTAAAATTGTTGTATGCCACATAAGTCACCAAAATTCTTAGTCAATTGTGGCTGTAATAGAGCCTGCCCTAAAGTGTTTAGTCATCCAGTGATAATTGTTGCCTTGTTTTGTTTTTGTTTTTGTTTTTTGTTTTGTTTGTTTTTTTCTTTAGAGATGGTTTTGTAATCAGCTACAGAACTCTAACAGGTGTTCTTAAATGCAGGTTTCTGATAAATTTGGAGATTGTGACATTAGACTAGAAGAAAAAACTTCCAGGATCTCCTGGAGTGCTGAAATGTTCATGAATATCAGGCAGAACAGGAGTTAACAACATGGATGGAACTAATAGAAGACTAAAGCTATCTTTTTGACTTTTTGCTTAAAAGGATCCTTTGTTTTGTTTTTCAGAGCCAATAAAACTTTTCTTTTGAGCGACTTACATCTTTTAACAATTAAGTAAAATATACTCCGGTGAACAAAATTTGGAGCATATTTGTTTCTCTCTACCTGATTTCTCCAGAATTTTGAAACTATTTGTGAGTATTCTTAACTAATGACAATATAGTTATTTGCATAAGTGCAATAAGCATGTTTTCTTTTTTAACAGGACAAAATAAAATAAACCAGTTATTTTACCAAGGCTTTAACTGGAATGGCATGCTTTCCTTTAAGGAATCAAATTTGACCTATAGGGCCATTAAAAGCCCCTTGGGAAAACTGGCCTCATACTTTCTCTACACAGTTCTGTACAGGGTCCCTGACCTGTAGTAAGTAAATAATGTCACTTTCTAACAGGCCCAGGAGCCCTAGGTTATCTTGGGTCCTCAAAAAAAGAGGAATTTACCTAACTGATAAGTATTTGATAGTACAAATCTATGGCTAGGCTTGGCTTTGAAAAAAGCCTTATCTGAGATTCCTTTTATGGAACAAAGTGCAATCAAAGCCAATTTAAAAAACCTATGTGAAAAATGATTATTTTCGCTGTACTTTACACAAATAATCAGGCTAAGTATAAGACTGTGGCTTAGTTTTGCAAACAAATCAGTCCTATTAGGATTTGTCTTTAGTAAAAATGGGAGAATAGAGAGATAAAAAAACATGTTTTAGTAACAATGGTACACTTGTTATAAAACTGTGATCTCCAGTTGTTTTCGAGGGTTTTTTTTTTTTTTTTTGTACAATTTAGACTGAACCTGCTATTTCTGTGAACCAACCAGTGATCTCTTATGGCTGTTCAAAAGCAACAAGAGAGATGGGTAATGTAAAAAATCTAGATCAGTATTCTAATTCTGAGCACATATTGGAATGTATAGCATGTGTAGCAACTCCACATCACTTTGGTTCCAAAGTTTCCCAGTTCATGAAAAGCCTTCTTATTTAGTTTACTTGGGATAATTTTACTTATTTTGTTTTACTGTTGTGAAATATAATGCTGTCATACTCTTGGTGTAGGAATGCAAGATAAGCTTACTGAATGTATTCTTAAATTGAACACTTATTATCTTCCAGATATCACCTTTTGTCATAACTCAATAGTTATTAATGGCCCTCACCATACTGATGCTTTTTGACTGAGCTCTTCTCTAACCTGAATGCAAGAGATGCAATAGTTAGGCAGGAATATTATCCTCCCTGTTCAGCCTGAAGAAGTTACAGAAGATGAATCTTCCTCTCTCTACAGCCCTTAGGATTAAGAGTTTTCTTATAAAAGGGAGGAGGGAAATATGTCAGAGCATTTGAACCAGAGAAACTCCATCCTGAATAGGCACTGTGTAAAATAAGACTGACACCTACTGGGATGCATTCCCAGGAGGTTAGGCATTCTAATTCGTAGGATGAGATAGGTCTCCACAAGATACAGATTATAAAGACTTGGCTGATAAAACCAGTCTTGATAAAGAAGCTGACCAAAACACACCAAAACCAAGGTACCAACAAAAGTGGTTGTCCTCTGGTTGTCCTCACTGCTCATTATTTGCTAAGTGTAGTGCATTAGCATGCAAAAAGACACTCCCACCAGTGCAATGACAATTTACAAATGCCTTGGCAACATCAAGAAATCACCCTATATGGTTTAAAAATGTTAGGAACCCTCAGTTCTGGGAGTTGCCCACCCCTTTTCAGGAAAACTCATGAATAAACCACCCATTACTTAGCATATAATCAAGAAATAACTGGAATTATCCTTAGTGAAGCAGCCCAAGTCGCTGCTCTTCCCATGGAGGATACATTCTTTCATTAATTAACTTTGTTAATAAACTTGCTTCACTTTATGGATTCACCTCAAATTATTTCTTGCGGAGATCCAAGAACCCTTTCTTGGGGTCTGAATCTGGACTCCTTTACAGTAACAATGAGATTTAAAAGTATTTTTTAAGGGGCTCAATGGTTAAAAGTCAGCTTAATTAAAAGCTAACATACAAGATGTTTGCGTGTGTGTGTGTGTGTGTGCGTGTACATGTGCATGTGTGCGTATGTTTGCATTAAAAGGCCTTATGTTTTTTTTTCTCTCCTAAGACCTTGTCTTCTCTGAGCAAAAGTTTATTATTTTTATCTCAGTTTATTGAATTTCATTGTCTTCATTTAGTTCTGCAGTCTCTCCTTTCTCTTGCCTCCCTCTGCTGCATGAGGGACCTAAAACAGCTTATAATAACCCGGGATTCACTGAAGAAAACAGAAAAGGCACCAGACTCCTTTCTGGGGAAAAATCTGTTTTTCTTTATGGAACTCCAAGAGTGGGTAAAGAGAAAAGTTTGTCTCAGATCATAAAGTACTTGCTTTTGCACTGTGTTACCAGATTTTTTGACTAAAATAGTTATTATGATGGAGGCTATTCTTGGGTATTTAAGCAAGAGGATAGTTTAGACACTTAGAACGGTCTTTGTAAATTTTTTTTTAAAGTACCCTGTAAAAGCATCATGTGGTCTAGCCTCATAATAATTCTCCCTGTCTGGAGACCCAGCATTCAGTGTGGGCCCTGTCCAGAGCTCACAGATCCAGTTAAAAGATAGGTAGTCTCTATCTAAATACAACTGGTCTCCCCTTACAGTCCTATGACAGATTTCTATAATTTTTATTTGGCATTCATTTTTAATCTCCCTCTAGTACCAGACTATTTCTCTCTGTACTATGAAATGTAAATGTCACTACCTTATTTTTTTAACCTAAGATTTCCTTTAATATGAAAATTTAGGACTATCTAGCAGACAATTGCCTAGGGTAATAAAATAGGTTATCCAGACTGTGTAACACCTCCCCAGTGCCAGGCAGCACAGCTCAGGAATAAAATTTTTCCACTTTAGAAAATGAGAGGGAAGAGTACTGAGAAATTCATCTTGCAACTTGGGTACCACTTTAGTCACATTGAAATAAAGCACCAAGGAGATTACTGAAGCTCCAGGTTCCAGGCCTTAGCTACTGGACGGCATTTCTAGACACATGCTGGACCAAAAGAAAATCCACCGTTCTGAAAGAAATTAAGATAAAAAAAAAAAACCAACTTAGTTCTAACAGAGTTCACCACATTCTGATATAAGGGCTTTTGGGCCTTGAATAACCATAAGCAGTAGCCAGGCAGTAATTGCCGTGAGCCTTGGGTGCAATCCAACAGTGTACTGGCTTCAAGTGCCATCCAGTGCAGTGCTACCTGTGGTGACCATGGAATTGCTTGTGTCACTCACCCAAAAACTTCAGGCAGCCCATCATGGAGAGACAGGGTGGGGGAGATATATATATATATATATATATATATATATATATATATAT
>NC_037689.1:91358621-91416227 GCF_003255815.1 Theropithecus gelada
ATATATATATATATATAGAGAGAGAGAGAGAGAGAGAGAGAGACTCCTTTTGATTAGGAGAAAGAGAGGGAAGAGAGTGAGAGAATTTTTCTGGTGACCCAGGAAATTTTCCCTTGACTTAACCAACATCACCAACGTGGCACCTCAAGGAGTCAGCAAGAGTTGTGCTGTTACTACTGAATTTAGAACTTAGTGTGCCTTACAATCCTGATATGGCTGCAGTGACCACAAAGTTAAATTACAACACTAAATACCCTTTGAATATGTAAACAGCCTTCTCGAGAAGTATAAGATTAGAGTACATATCTAACTCTGCAATGAGCGGACACTGAAAAATATTCACAAGCATCAAGAGCATACAGAAAAACATGACCTCACCAAATGAACTAAATAAGGCACCAGTGACCAACTATGAAGCGTCAGATATATGTGACCATTCAGACAGATAATTCAAAATACCTGCCTTGATGAAACTCAACAAACATTAAGATAACACAGATAATACATTCACAATTTTATTAGATAAATTGTAAAAAGAGATTGAGAAATTGAAAAATCTAGCAGAAATGCTGGAGCTGAAAATTTCAATTAATATACTGAAAAAATGCATTAGACCCTAGCAACAGCAGAAATGATAAAGCAGAAAAAAATAGTAAGTTTAGAGACAGACTATATGAAAATACACAGTGAGAAGACAAAAAACAATGTAAAAATTAAAGCATGACTAAGAGATATAGAAAGTATTTGCAAAGGGGCAAATCTAAGAGTTCTTAGCCTTGAACAAGATGTAGAGGGAAAGAGGATAAAGTTTATTCGAAGATATGGTAGCAGACAATTCTCCAAACCTAAAGAATGATAGGAATACCGAGGTACAAGAAGGTCCTAGAACACCAAGTGGATTTAAACCAAATGAAACATCTACAGGCTTTTAATAAATTCTCAAAAGTCAAGGATAAAGAGAGGATACTAGAAGCACCAAGAAAAAAATAAACAAATAGCACATAAAGGAGCTCTAATATGTATGTCAGCAGATTTCTCAGCAGAATTCTTATAGGCCAAGGGAGAGTGAAATAGCATATCCAAAATGCTGAAGAAAAACAAATCGCAACATGGAATATCGTATTCAGCAAAATTATCCTTCAACTATGAAGAAGAAATAAACACTTTTCCAGACAAATAAAAGCTGAGATCATGTCTACATCCGACTTGTCCTACAAGAAATGGTAAAGAGAGTTCTTCAATCAGAAAGAAAAGGCAGTTACAAAATGACAAATTATCTGAAGATATAAAACCTGTCAGTAATAGCAAATACACAGAAAAGTACACAATACTATAACACTGCAATTGCAGTGTCTTAACCACTCATATCTTTAGCAGGAAGACTAAAAATACTGCCAAAATTGATAACGACAAAAACTTTTCAGTAGACAGACAAAGTCATAAATCAGAGGAAATGAAGTTAAAGTGTAGAATGTTTTCATAGTTTTCTCTTTTTTTAAAATTAATTTATTATTATTATTATACTTTAAGTTCTAGGGTACATGTGCATAACGTGCAGGTTAGTTACATATGTATACCTGTGCCATGTTGGTGTGCTGCACCCATCGACTCGTCAGCACCCATCAACTCGTCATTTACATCAGGTATAAGTCCCAATGCAATCCCTCCCCCCTCCCCCCTCCCCATGATAGGCCCCGGTGTGTGATGTTCCCCTTCCCGAGTCCAAGTGATCTCATTGTTCAGTTCCCACCTATGAGTGAGAACATGCTTATTTATTTGTTTTGCTCTTTTTGGTAATCAGAGTGGTCATCAGTTTAAAAATTGGTTATAAGATGTTATTTGTCAGCTTCATGGTAACCACAAACAAACCCCTATAATATATATATATAAATAGTGAAAATCAAGAAATCAAAAAAAGCTACTAGATAAAATCCCTTTTTACACAAAGGAAGACAAGAAAAAAGAGAACACCACTGACAACAATGACAACAAAAAAGAAAACCAAAAATGTAAAAAAGTGGCAGTACTACTCTTTACTAATGAATAATAAGATTAAATTTAAATACATTAAATTATTCAGTAAAACTCATAGAACAGCTGAATGGATAAAAAACAAGATTCAGCTATATGCAGCCTACAAGAAAGTGGCTATACCTGTGAAGATATTCATAGATTAAAAATAGAGGAATAGAAAAAGTTATTCCATGGAAATCAGAATCAACACTGGGAGTAGTACACTTACATCAGGTAAAATAGATTTCAAGAGAAAAACTACACAAAGAGACAAAGAAGATCATTACATGATGATAAAGTGGTCAAATCAAAAAGAGAATATAATCATTGTACGGAACCCAAATATATGAAGAAAATACTATTAAAGATAAAGACAGAGACAATGGTAACAGGAAACCTAAACACATCAGTTTAATCATTGCACAGATCAACCAGACAGAAACTCAACAAAGAAAGGTTCAACTTAATCTTCACTCTAGATCAGGTGAACCTAATATACATTTACAGAACATTTCATGCAACAGTTGCAGAATACACATACTTCTCATCGGCACATGGAATATTCTCCAAGATAGACCATATATTAGCCCACAAAACGAGTCTCAAAAAATTCAAAAAAGTTTTGAGCAAGCAGCCTAACTAGATGCAGCTGAGAAGTCCTGCTCCCACAGAAAGAAAACATGATTTCAACTACACCAACAGAAATTGAACAGATCCTTGGAGAGAAAATGCCAAATGTGGATGGAGAAAAGAAGCAGATGCCGAGGCTGTAAAGGGAGGAAACTGGAAACACGGCATGGAGTACCTGAACACCAAGACTGGTTCCCAGCCCCGGACAGTGCCTGGGGAAGGGGACCTCTCCCTAAAGAAGCCCCATGGCCCAAAAGACCCGACAACAACATCAATAACAACAAAATGGTGGGCACAGTGCCAGTGATTGTAGGTGTCTCCTGAAAGGCCCAGGAGCAGGTCTGGTGAGAGGGTTAACTGTTTTCCCCTCACACCTCGCAACAGAACGGCAAGCACAAGGATGCACAAAGAAACCACGCAACAGCCTACCTACTGCCCATTGCTTTCAAGCGCCATCTACTGGAACACAGACAAAACTACAAGAGCAAAAAACTACCGGCTGTGAAACCGAAAGGGCAAGAATTCAACAACGAACACCCTGTGCAGAGACTTGGTCCTCTAAAAGCTTCCAGAAACAAAGCCAACTAACCATACTCAATTTACATCACAGTTAAAAAATATCAGCCTCCCAAGATGACAAAGAATAA
This sequence comes from Theropithecus gelada, assembly GCF_003255815.1. Taxonomy (NCBI): domain Eukaryota; kingdom Metazoa; phylum Chordata; class Mammalia; order Primates; family Cercopithecidae; genus Theropithecus; species Theropithecus gelada. The sequence goes on from NC_037689.1 coordinate 91,361,912, forward strand.
ATGCAAGAACTCTGACAATTCAAAAAGCCAGAGTGTCCCCTTACATTTAAATGAGTGCAATAGCTCCCCGGTAATGTCTCTTAACCAGTCTGAAATAAATGAAATGACAGACATGGAATTCAGAATCTGGATGGCAAGGACGCTCTTCAAGATTCAGTATAAAGCTGAAACCCAGTCTAAGAAAACCAAGTAATCCAGTGAAATGATTCAAGAACTGAAAGACAAAATAGCCATTTTAAACCAATCCCAGACTAGACTTCTTGAGTATTAATAGCAGAATAAACCAAGCTGAGAAATAAATCTCAGAGCTTGAAAACCAGTTCTTCAAATGAACTTAGTCAAAAACAAATAAATAAATCAATCAATAAATAAAGAGAAAAAAAGAAACTAAGAAAAATGAACAAAACCTCTGAGAAACATGGAATTATGTGAAGAGACTCAATCAATGATTAATCGGCATACCTGAGATAAGAGAGAGAATAAACATCTTGGAAAATATATTTGAAGTCATAGTCTATGAAAGTTATCCTTCTCTCACCAGAGAGGTTTACATGCAAATCCAAGAAATACAGAGAACTCCAGACAGATACTATACAAGACAAGCATCCTCAAGGCACATAGTGATCAGGTTCACCAAGGTCACTGCCAAAGAAAAAAAATTAAAGGCAGCTAGAGAGAAGGAGCGGGTCATGTACAGAGGGAACCACATCAGGCTAGCAGTAGCCCTCTCAGTAGAAAACTTGCAACACAGAAGAGATTGGGGGCATATTTTGAACATCTCCAAGGAAAAAAAAAATCAACCAATAATTTTATATTTTGACAAACTACACTTCCTAAGTGAAGGAGAAATAAAATTCTTTTCATTCAAGCAAATGTTGGGGGAGTCCTTTTCAACCAGATCAGCATTACAAGATGCCCTTAAGGGAGTGCAAAATGTGGATTCGAAAGAACAATACCTGTTACCACCAAAGCACACTTCAACACATAGCACACAGACACTATAAAGCAACTGCATCATCAAGTCTACATAACGGCCAGCTAAGAAAATGTTGAGATTATCAAAATCAAATATATCAACAGTAGCCTCTTGAATGTAAAAGGGCCAGATATCCCACTTAAAAGACAAAGCATGGAAGGCCGGATTAAAAGAACTCAATCATCTGTTTTCCTCGTGAGACCTATCTCACATACAAAAAACACGTAAAGGCTCAATGTAAAAAGGCAGAGTAATATCTGCCATGCAAATGCAAAATTAAAAGAGCAGGAGTCACTGTTCTTATATCAGATAAAATAGGCTTTAAACCAATAAAAATTAAGAAGAGTAAAGAAGGACATTGCATAATGATAAGGAGTACAATCCAACAAGAAGCCTTAACTATCCTAAATATATACAGACCCAACATTAGAGCACCCAGTTTCATATAACAAGTTCTTCCTGGCCTACAAAAAGACTTACACAAGCACACAATAGTAGTGAAGGACTTCAACATCCCACTGACAGCAGTAGGCAGATCATCAAATTAGGAAATGGTAAACTCTGCACTTGAACTAGTCACTTGACTAATTGACCTAATAGACATCTACAGAACATTCATCCAACAATAAAAAATATATACATTCTTCCCATCTGCACATAAAATACATCCTAAGATTGACCACATGCTCAGTCATAAAGAAATCCTTAATAAATTCAAAAATTTTGAAATCATAGCAGCATATTTTCAGATCACAGTGCAATAAAAATAGAAATCAAAGTCAAGAAGACCTCTCAAAACAACATGCACACCTGAAAATAAAACAACTTACTCTTGAATAACATCAAAATTATGGCAGAAATTTAACAAAAATTAAATTAATAAAAACAGGAACACAGTTTATCAAAATCTTTGGGATGCAGTCAAATCAGTATTAAGAACAAAATGTATAGCCCTAAATGTCTTCATCAAAATGTTAGAAATGTCTCAAATTAACAATCTAACTTTTCACCTGAAGGAACTAGAAAGGAAAGAACAAACCAACCTAAAATCCAGCAGAAAATTAAAAAAAAAAAAAAAAAAAGAAAACTAAAATTAGAGAATAACGTAATCAATTTGAGTTGCAAAAATCTTACAAAATATCAGTTAAACCAAGAATTGGATCTTCAAATAATAGATAAGATTGATAGACCCTTTCCTAGGTTAACAAAAAGACAGATACCAGACATGCAAAGAAGAACTAATCCTGCTGAAACTATCTCAAAAATTTGAGAAAGAAGGGCTCCTTTTAAACTTATTCTATAAAATGAGCAACAGACCTATATCATAATCTGACAGAGACATGCACACACAAAAGAAATCTCAGACCAGTATTCATTGTGAACATAGATGCAAAAATGCTCAACAAAATAATACCACACCAAATCCAGCAGCACAGCGGCACCTCAGAAAGTTAATACACCATAATCAAGTAAGCATTATTCCTGGGATGAAAGGATGATTCAACCTATGCAAATTATAAATGTGCTTTAGCACATAAACAGAATTTAAAGCAAAGACAATATGATCATTTCAATAAAATTCAATATCTGTTCATGATAAAAAAAAAGGAAAAAAACCTCAACAGATTAGGCATCAAGGGAATATATCTCAAAATAATAAAAGCCATCTCTGACAAACCCACAGCCAACATTATATGAGTGACAAAAGGCTGGAAGAATTCTCCTTGAGAAGTGGAGCAAGACAAAGATATCTACTCACATTAGGCTATGCCAAAAGGTTCCTAAAACTGATCAGCTACTTCTGTAAAGGTTCAGGATACAAAATCAATATACAAAAAAATCAGTAGCATTTTTACCGACAACACGTAGGCTGAGAGTGAAATCAAAAAATGGAAGTTCCCTTATAGTAGGCTCAGAGAAAAAAGAATACCTAGGAATACAGCTAACCAAGAAGGTGAAAGATTACCATCAGAATAACTACAAAGCACTATTTAAAAAAATCAGAGACGACAGAAACAAAACAAAACAAAATTATATGCTCATGGACTAGAAGAATCAATATCATTAAAATGTTAACATGACACAGAGTAATTTACAAATTCAATGCTATTTCTATCAAATGATCAATGTCATTCTCCACAGAATTAAGAAAACCTTTTCTAATATTCAGACAGAACCAAAAAAGACCTTAAATAGCCAAAGACATCTTAAGCAAAAGAACAAAGCTGGACACATCAAACTACCCGACTTCAAAAGATACTACAAAGCTACAGTAATGTAAACAGCATGGTACTGGTACAAAATCAGACACACAGATTAATGGAAAAAAAAAAAAAACAGAAAATTTAGAAATAAAATGAATCACCTACTTCCGTTGATTTTCAACAAGGCTGATAAAAACAAGCAATGGGAAAAACGACTCTTTATTCAGGAAATGGTGCTGAGATAACTGACTAGCCACAGGCAGATAAAGCTGGACTCCTGCCTTTCACCATATACAAAAGTTAACTCAAAATGAGTTAAATATTTAAATGTAGGACCTCAAACTACAAAAGTCCTGGAAGACAACCTAGGCAATACTCTTCTTAACATTGGCTTTGGCAAAGAATTTTTGGCCAAGTCCCCAAAAGCAGTTGCAAAAATAACAAAAACAGATATATGAGACCTAATTAAAGTAAAGAACTTGCACACAGCAAAAGAAACTATCAACAGAGTAAACAGATAACACACAGAATGGGAGAAAACATTCACAAACTATGCATTCTACAATGGCCTAATATCTAGAATCTATAGAGAACTTTTAAAAAATCATCAAGAAGTATCAAGGGACTCCATTAAAAACTGGCAATGGCATTGAACAGGCACTTCTCAAAAGATGACATATAAGCAACAAAAACTCATGAAAAATGCTCAGCATCACTAATAATCAGAGAAATGCAAATGAAAACCAAATTGAGACAACATCTCACACCAGTCTGAATGTGTATTAAAAAGTCAAAAAACAATAGATACTGGTGAGTCTGCAGAGAAACGGGAACACTTATGCATTCCTGGTGGAAATGTAAATTAGTAGAGCCACCGTGGAAAACACTTTGGAGATTTCTCAAACATCTCAATACAGAGTTACCCTTCAATGCAACAATTCAATTACTGGCTATATACGCAAAGGAAAATAAATCATTCTACCTGAAAGGCATATGCACTCTTATGTTCATTGCTGTGCTATTCACAATAGCAAAGACATAGAATCAACCCAGATGACAATCAATGGTACCTTATATAAAGAAAATGTGGTATATATACACCATGGAATACTATGGAACCATAAAAAAAGTAATAAAATCTTTTTTTTTTTCTTTTTTGCAGCAACATAGATGCAGTTAGAGGCCATAACCATAAGGGAGCTAACACAAGAAGAAACAACAAAATTGCACATGTTTTCATGTGTAAGTGGGACCTTAACATTGAGCACTGGAACATGAATGTGAAGATGAGAAAAACAGACACTGTGGACTCCTACAGGTAGGTGGTAAGGAGTGGAATGTTGGTTGAAAAACTACCTATTCAACGTTAGGCTCACTACCTGGGTCCAATATTGCCATGTAACAATCCTACACATGTAACCCCTGTATCTCCCTGTATCTTAAATAAAAAGTTGAAATTTGGAAAAGAAACTGCCTTCACAGTATCCCTTATGTGTTGGTATATTGTGTTTTCAAGTTTCATTTGTCTCAAGATATTTCATGATTTTCCTTTAGTTTCTTTTTTGATCCATTGCTTATTCATATGTGTGTTGTTTTGTTTCCACATATTTGTGTATTTTCCAATTGTCCTGTTGTTATTAATTTCTAGATTCATTTTATTCTGATTGAAAAAAGAGGTTTGCTATTATTACAATCTTCTTAAGTTTGTTAACACTTGGTTTGTGGTACAACATGTAACTCATCCTGGAGAATGTTCCAGGTGTGCTTGAAAAGGATGTGTATTCTGCAAAATTAACATGCAAAAATTGCTAGCATTACTGTACACCAACAATAGGCAAGCAGAGAGCCAAATCATGAATGAACTCCCATTCACAATTTTTACACAAAGACTGAAATACCTAGAAACACGGCTAACAAGGGAAATTAAGGACCTCTTCAATGAGAACCACAAACTACTGCTCAAAGGAATCAGAGAGAACACAGAAAAATAGAAAACGTTCCATTCTCATGGACAGGAAGAATCAATATCATAAAAATGGTCATACTGCCCAAAGTAATTTCTAGATTCAATGTTATTCCCATTAAACTACCATTGACAGACTTCACAGAAATCAAAAAAAAAAAAAAAAAAAAAAAAGACTTTAAAGTTCATGGGGAACCAAAAAGGAGCCCGAATAGCCAAGACAATCCTAAGCAAAAAGAACAAAGCTGGAGACGTCATGCCACCTGACTTTAAACTATACTACAAGACTACAGTAACCAAAACCACATGGTACTGGTACAAGGACAGACACACAGACCAATGTAACAGAATAAAGAATGCAGAAATAAGACCACACACTTACAACCAACCAATCTTCAACAAACCTGACAAAAATTAGCAATGGGGAAAGGATTCCTTATTTAATAAATGATGCTGAAAGAACTGGCTAGCCATAGGCAGAAAATTGAAACTAGACCCCTTCCTCACACGATATGCAAAACTTAACTCAAGATGGATTAAAGACTTAAATGTAAAATCTGGAACTATAAAAACCCTAGAAGAAAATCTAGATAATACCATTCAGGACATAGGCATGGGCAAAGATTTAATGATGAAAACACCAAAAGCAATCGCAACAAAAGCAAAAGCTGACAAACGGGATCTAAATAAACTAAAGAGCTTCTGCACAGCAAAAGAAACTATCATCAGACTGAACAGATAACATACAGAATGGGAGAAATTTTATTCAATCTCTCCATCTAGCAAAGGTCTAATATCCAGAGTCTACAAGGAACGTAAGCAAATTTACAAGAAAAGAAAAAACCATTAAAACATGGTTAAAGGACATGAACAGACACTTCTCAAAGGAAGATATACATGCAGCCAACAGACATATGTAAAAATGCTGAACATCACTGATCATCAGAGAAATGCAAATAAAAACCACAATGAGATAGCATGTCACAACAGTCAGAATGACTATTATTAAAAAGTCAAAAAACAACAGATGCTGTCAAGGTTGCGGAGAAAAAGGAACACTTTTACACTGTTGGTGGGAGCGTAAAGTAGTTCAACCATCATGGAAGACAGTGTGAAAATTCCTCAAAAGACCTCCAGGGAGAAATACCATTTGACACATCAATCCCATTGCTGGGTATATACCCAAAGGAATATAAATAATTCTATTATAAAGATACATGTAATGTGTAAGTTCATTACAGCACTGCTCAAAATAACAAAGATATGGAATCTACCTAAATGCCCATCCGTGATAGACTGGAGAAAGAAAAAGTGGTACATATACACCATGGGATACTATGCAGCCATAAAAAGGAATGAGATCATGTCCTTTACAAGGACATGGGTGGAGTTGGAAGCAATTATGCTCAGCAAACTAATGCAGGAACAGAGAACCAAACAACACATGTTCTCACTTATAAGTGGGAGCTGAATGATGAGAACACATTTACACATGGAGGGAACAACACACACTGGGACCTGTCAGGATGGTGGGAGCAGGGGGAGCATCAGGAAGAATAGCTAAGGGACACTGGGCTTAATACCTAGGTGATGAGGTGATCTGTGGGGCAAACCACCATGGCACACATTTACCTATGTAACAAACCTGCACATCCCGCACACGTGAACTTAAAATAAAAGTTGAAGAGAAAAAATAAAAAAAGAAGAAAAGAATGTGTATTCTGTGACTGTTGGTTGCAGTGTTCTGCATATATCTAAGTTCATCTGTTCTATAATGTTGTTCAAGTTTGTTACTTCCTCATCAATTTTCTGTCTGTGTGTCCTATGCATTGTTAAAAGTGCAGTATTAAAATCTCCTATGATTATTACATTGCTGTATATTTTTTCCTTTCAGTTATTCACTGTTTACTTTATATATTTATGTTCTCTGGTGTTTGGTGTGTGTTTATAATTGTTATATCTCCTTGGTGAATAGGTTCTTTAATTTTATATCATATACAAAAATCAACTTAAAATAGATTAAGGATTTAAGTATAAGACCTGAAACTGTTCAACTCTTAAACAAAAGCATAGATAAAAACTTGCTGACCTTAACCTGGGCAATGATTGTTTTTGATATGTCACTAAAATCAAAGGCAACAAAAGCAAAAAGATACAAGTGGTATTACATCAAACTGGAGAGCCTCTACACAGCAGAGAAAACAATCAACAAAATAAAATACAGCCTATCAAAAGGGAGAAAATATTTATAAACCCTATATCTGTTACTGTGTTAGTATGAAAACATATAATAAATTCCTGCAACTCAATAGCACAAATCAAATAACACAATTTAAAAAATCATCAAAGGACTTGAATAGACACTTCTCCAATGAATACATACGAGTAGCCAACAAGTATATGAAAAGGTGTTCAACATCACTAACCTGAGAAATGCAAATCAAACCATGGTGAGATGTCACTTCACAGTAGTTAGGATGGCTACTATGAAAAAGACAGGAGATAACAAGTTATGAAGAAAATGTTAAATAATTGGACCCCTTGTACTCTGTTGGTGGGAATGTAAAATGGTGCAGCTGCTATGGAAAATAGTATGGAGGTTCTGCAAAAGATTAAAAATAGACCTACTATATGACCCAGCAATTCCACTGCTGGGCATATACCCTGCAAAATAGAAATCAAAATCCTGAAGAGAAAAAATTGTACTCCCATGTTCATTACAACATCATTCATGGTAGCCAATATACAGAAACAATCCAAGTAGCCATTGACTGATGAATAGTAAAACAAACGTGGTATATACACAATAGAATGTTATTCAAACTTCACAAAGGAGAATATCATGCTGTATACACAGCATAGATAATCATAAAGGATATTATGCTAAGGGAAATAAGACAGTTACAGAAAGATAAACACTGCACGATTGTCCTAGTATATCTGAAATATTAAAAATTAAAGAAGCAGAGAATAGAATGGTGATTCTGAGGGGCTAGTGGCATGAAAAATTAGAGGTTGTTGTTTACCAGGTCTAAAATTTTTGTTATGCAGGATAAATAATTCCTAGAGATTTGCTGCACAACCCAGTACCAGTAGTTACCAGTATTGTATTGTACGATTAAAAATTTGTTGAATGGAAATTCTTATGTTAAGTGGACTTACCACAATAAAAATATATGGTACAAATATTGAACTCTGTGTAATAAATTTGTTCTGTGTAGATTTATGGGTTAGAAATTTCAAAATATTTTAATGTGTATTGAAATTATGAGTATTTTGTTGATAATTGAAACCAATTTTTCTATTCTTAGAGAAGTGAATTACAAATGTGGTAAAGGAAATGCGAAAATGAGCCTGGTGGTGTTGGGCTAAATTATGGATGTTAGTATGAACAAACATGTAGTTTATGTTCTCTATCTATCTATCTATCTATCTATCTATCTATCATCTATCTATCTATCTATCTATCTATCTATCTATCTATCTATCATCTGTAGATATTATGCACATGCTTCTATGTGTTTTTGTGTGTATGTGTGTAAAATTATCTATATTTTTACTTCTATATCTATATATTATTATATATAATCTTCTGTGTTTGCATTCTTGCTCCCTGAGAGGAGTAAGTAGAAGCGTTGACACCTCAATTGCAATAAGCACATCTAGCACAAAGATCTTGGCTGCTTCCATTTAGTGTTATCTATTAAATGGAACCAGAGCTCCTTGGAGAAATGGCTAACTCTATGTTTAGTACAGAGAAAATACAAAATGAACCAGACATATATTTTTGTGCCATTAATTAAGGAAATTTCAAAGATTGATAAGTACACACAAACCACACAGAAGACAGTTTGAATAGAATTTCCCTCACCAAATCAGGGACATATCTGTGTATTCATACTTAGATAAATGAATAAATAAGTACTGGAAACATCAAAGGTCATTTTTACAATATAATTGCAAGTAAATGTAGAAGAAAATGTTGACTGATATGAAAAAAAAATCACAAGTTGGCCACCACCATAAAGATATTTATTTCTGATGAAATCATCAAAAAATACTAGAATTATTGGGTGAAAGTATGGTGAGACTTGAGATACTTACATATTCTCACATTATATCTCCCTAAAAGTATTTACTAATTACAAAGGAAAACACAGTAACTTGGCAGTGGACAAATTTAGCAGATATCACCTTAGCCAAATGATCAAATTTAATATCAAGATTTAATGGTACAAGTAGATATTCTTCACTTCCTGTTATGACATGCCGAGAAAAACATAGTAACAATTGTGTGTTAATCCTTCCTAAGCTATACAATCTCAAGTGAATTAATAGGAAACAAACCAGCAAAAATCACAAACTGAAGAACACTCTACAAAATACTGGCCTTTACATTTTAAGTATTAAAGTAATAAAAAACAAATGTGCAACAACCAATCCACATCAAGAGAGACTAAAGAGACATTACAACTAAATGTGGTATGTGATAATATATCGGATCCTGGACCAGAAAAAAGTAACATATTTATTTGGTTTTAAATGACATTAGTGGGATAGATGGTAAAATTAAAATGAGAATTTTAGATTATCAGGGTAGTAGTACTTCTTCTTAAATTGCCAGAGTAAATATTTTAGATTTTCTGGGTCATGTGATCACTGCTGAAACCACTGAACTCTGTCCTTGTAAAACAAAAACAGCCGTAGACAAGAGATAAACTAACAGGCTTGACATTGTTCCAATACAATCTTATTTGCAAAAACAGGCAGTTGTCCCATGGGATTTAGTTTACTAACACCTAAATTAGATAACAGTACTACATTAATGTTAGTGTACTCATTTTTAAAATTCTTATCCCAAGAGTGTGCATATCTTGGTTTTAACATTATATATTAATGTTAAGAATATATGCACATATATATGTGAGTGTATTTCTGAAATATACATATATACATAACAAAACAGATGTACTCTGTATGTTTTAAAGTGTAACGTATTAATAGAAAATTTTAGGTATAGTGACTAAGTCGAACAAACAAGAGGATGATTGCCATTAATAAGATAGTTTACTACCTACAGTTCCTACAAGGAAGGGGCACACCATGCCATGGGAGGTCAGATAAAGAAGCAGTAGGATCTGCCAGAAGGTAGAGGAAGAGGAGAGAATTGTGGTCAAGAACCTCTGCTGTTGTTTCTATGGGAAGAAATTGGTGAGCTTATTTAAGCTGGTTTACAAGTGTCTAGTTTTAATAATTTCAAGAGTACCTTGCACTGGTTGAAGTGGCCCAGAGATAAAAGACCAAAAAAGGAAGTGGCTAACTGTGTATCCTCTGTATTGATTGACTTGTATTTGAAAAGCACACTGTCAGATTAGTTATTTTCTTTCTCCAGGAAATGGCTAACCTTGGGATGAGCAGTCCCTCCAGGGTCAGCAAGGCCCCAGATCTCAATACGTCAGAGAAGAGAAAATTAAAAAAATATATATGCTTAATACAAGTAGCCCTATGTTGCTTTGGCATAATATTATGGAACATTTGAAATGACAATAGGGGAGAAATTTAGTAAAAAGAGCGTACGTTTCTCTGAACAACGCAGAAAACATTTTATTATGAGAGTAAAAATGAGAAACTCAAGACAAAGTATAAAGAGCCTTAGGCTGACTCATAGATAAGATTACTGTTTATATGGCATTAGCCAAGAAAATTGATCTAAATTTTTTGAAACCAAAGGAGGATTCAAGATGACTGACAAGAAATATTTTATGCCTACCTCTTTCACTTGGATGAAACAGAGTAGTGTGTAGACAGTAACACTTCCTAGAGAAAACACTGGAATTCAACATAGAAGTGACAGGGGGCACTAAAAAAAGGAAAGGAGGAGGAGAGGCAGCCTCCCTGGCCAGGATTGGCCAAGAGCCAGTGCTGACTCCCCAGTGCAGGGGAGGGATGAGTAAGAGACTGCCAGTGTCCCATGATCCCACCATAGAAGTGTGCAATCCTGGCCTCTTGAGAAATGCTTACCCTTCTCAACCCTGGAAACTAACAGAGAAAGTTGCCAGGAAACGGTGGGGACAGAACTGCTCCAGGGAGGGAGCTCTTGCTGAGTCCCACACCCTTTCTGAGATCTAAGTTGATAGAAAGGTGCCATTTTCAAAACTAGCCTCCAGCAAACTGTATACTTTTCTGAGACCCAGAGGCACCAGGACTAGACGTTCCAGAAACTCAGGCTGCCACTGCTGGGACTGGGCAGTGAGCTAGGACTACCCGTTTATCTGGGGCTAGGAAGTGCTTGAGGCCTGGGTGGTAGCAGCCAATGCCATAAAATGAGTATTGCACTACCAGGACGTAAAATGAAGTCATGAAGAGGGCATGAGTTGCCACTGGGACTTGATCATGAGCTGAGTGCGGGCTCCTGCAGTCTGGGCAGGAAATTGAGTCTCACTGGGACTCAGCTGTGAAGGGGAGAACATGCATTCTCCACACCATGGCCCAGGCTGTGACTATCAATGGTAGCCCATCATCTCTGGGCATTATCCCCAACACAGAGGCTACCACTGTCACCCAGTGTCTCTCTCTAGGGCATGAGAAATACCCTTACCCCCTGCCCACCATGGCTGGTGACTACTCTCAAAATTGGGGGCCCAAGCACAAGACTGTCCAGCTGAGTTTGTGCCCCATTGCAAGACAGATCACATAATCTAGAGATCTGAGTATTGCACAAGCCAAACCACCACCTTGGGCACATGAGCATTCCTCCAAAGGTCCTGATTGGGCCTAAACTTCGGGCTGCTACCACTTCACCTGGAAACTATCTGTTAAGAACCACCTGCAGGCCTGGAGACTTGCCCACCCAGCACATTGCAGCCAGTGCCAACATCAATGCACACCATGTGAGACCCAGAGAACCATCCTGCCATTGCTACTCCCATTCCCCATGCAACACCAGTTGCCCATAGGACTGAGAACTCACCCAACAATCTCGTCCACCACTGCCACTACAGGAATCCTAGTAAGCCATCTGGAGCTCCAAAAACCGACCCACTGGTAACTGCCAGCACAGGTGCCAGTGTGCACCACCCCGGGGCACAAGATGGGCATGCTAAGCCCACCACTGTTTACACTGGGGCCTGAAGACTGGCCCAACTGGCATTGTGCCCAGCCCAGCACAATACCATCACAGCCTCCACAAATAAACATGCCCTAACCCACTGAGGAAATCACAGATACCACTAATGCTGTTTACGGCCAAATAGATCATAAAGAGACTGCACTACTGTATGCCCCCAAGAGCAAAGTCAAAGTAGCCAATCCAGCCAAAACCATAGATGCATCTTCAAAAAGTTCTCCTCATCAAAAGTAAATTTAAAAAAAAATAGAAAGGAGTGACTGTTACACCAGATGTATAGATGTCAATGGAAGGTCACAGAAAACGTGAAAAAGCAAGAAAACATGGCATATTTAATAAACACAATAATGCCCCAGCGATAGATTTTGATTAAAGAAATTTTTGAACCCCAAAGTCAAGAAGTCAAAATATTAATTTTGAAGAAGTTCAGTGAGAGTCAAGAGAATTCTGAAAAAAAAGAGAAGAAATCAGAAAAACAATTTAGTATATGAAAGAGAAATTTATAAAGAGATAGGTATTTTTTAAAACCCTAATAAAAATTCTGAAACTGAATAACTCATGGAAGAAAAGATAAAATACATTTAAAAGCTTCAAGAGGCCAGGCACGGTGGCTCATGCCTGCAATCCCAGCACTTTGGGAGGCCGAGGCTGGCAGATCACCTGAGGTCGGCAGTTCGAGACCAGCCTGACCAACATGGAGAAACCCCATCTCTACTAAAAATACAAAATTAGTCGGGTGTGGTGGTGCACACCTCTAATCCCAGCTACTCGCAAGGCTGAGGCAGGAGAATTCTTTGAACCCGGGAGGCGGAGGTTGCAGTGAGCCGAGATCACACCATTGCACTCCAGCTTGGGCAACAGGAGTGAAACTCTGTCTCAATAAATAAATAAAAATAAAAGCTTCAAGAATAGACTAGATCAAGTAGAAAGAAGAATCATAGAACTTGAAGACAGGTATTATAAAATATTCCACTCAGGCAAAATTTTTAAAAAGAATTAAAATGAATGGTCAAACCCTTGGTGACATTTAGGAAAACAGAAAGTGACCAAGTTTATAAACTATTGGTATCCCTGAAGGCAAAAATCAAAGAAAAGATTAGAAAATCTACTAACAAAACAATTGATGAAAACTTTTCATGTCTAGCAAGAGATTAGAAATTCAGATACAGGAGTCTTAATGATCCTTAGGTGGATACAATGCAAAATTGTACACAGCACATTATAATCAGACTGTCTAAAGTCATAGTTCAAGAGGAAATTCTAGTCCTCTCTAGAGCAAGAGAATGACTCGTTGAAGAAAATATAGAGATGTACGGACATCAATGGAAGGACACAGAAAACATGAAAAAGCAAGAGAAAAGTGTCTAGCCCCCTATAAAGAAAATTTCAAAAAAATAGAAAAATAAGCAGCAAATTTCTAAGCAGAAACCTCATAGACCAAGAGAGAATAGGATAATATATCCAAAGTGTTGAAATAAAAAATAATCTCTCACTAAAAAATATGACACTCAAGAAAATTATCCTTCACAGATGAAGGATAAAGTCATTCCCACACAAACAAATGTTGAGGGAATGAAGTACCACTAGACGAGCCCTAGAAAAAAATGCTCGAGGAAGTCCTAAGCCTGGACGTGAAAGGACAATATTTACCATTAAAAAAACACAGGAAAGTATAAAACTCATTGGCAAAACTGTCAGACAAACGAGAAAAGATCCAAATCATACCACTGCCAAACTTCACCAATTCACAATGACAAACTATAAGAGAAAAATGAAACAAATAATAGATGCGACAACCAGAAAGCAATGAATAATATAACAGAAATAAAGACTAACATATCAATAATAACCTTGAATGTAAACGGTTTAAATTATTTTCTTAAAAGATATAGATTGGATAAATGGATAAAAACAAACAAAATCTAACTACGTGTTGGTTACAAGAAACTTTCCTTATCAGTAAAGACACATTTAGGATGAAAGTAACGAAATGGAAAAAGATTCCACATAAAAGAAAACCAAAAGCAAGCAGTAGTGGCTATATTCATATCAGATAAAACAGACTTTAAGTCAAGAACAATAAGAAACAGATGGTCATTATATAATAATAAAGAAATCGATCCATCAAGAGTATATAAAAATTCTAAATATACATGTACCCAACACTGTAGCACCCAGATTTATAAAGCAATTATTACTAGACCCAAGGAGAGAGATGGACTAAGTTATAATAATAGTGGTGGACTTTGACACCCCATTCTCAGCATTAGACGGATCATCTAGACAGAAAATCAACAAAGAAACATTAGATTTAAAGGGAATGTTAGACCAAGTAGACCTGAAAGACATTTACACAGCATTCTATCCATCAACTGCAGAGCATACTTTTTTTTTTTTTTTTTTTTTTTTTTTAAACGGAGTTTTCGCTCTTGTCCCCCAGGCTGGAGTGCAATGGCATGATCTTGGCTCACTGCAGTCTCTGCCTTCTGGGTTCAAGTGATTCTTTTGCCTCAGCCTCCCACGTACCTGAGATTAAAAGCACCCGCTACCATACACGGCTATTTTTTTTATTTTTAGTAGAGACAGAGTTTCACCATGTTGGCTAGGCTGGTTTCAAACTCCTGACCTCAGGCGATCCACCTGCCTCGGCCTCAAAAAGCACTGGGGTTACAGGCACGAGTGACCACCCCTGGCCCATACATTCTTTTTATCAGCACACAGAACATTCTTTATGATAGACCATATGTGAGGCCACCAAAAGAGTATGAACAAATGTTTTTTTTTAAAAATGAAATCATATCAAGTGTATTTTAAGATTATCATGAAATAAAACTAGAAATCAATATCAAGAGAAACCCTGGTGACTATACAAATACATGAAAATTAAACCAGATGCTCCTAAATGACTGTTGGGTAGATAAAAACATTAAGATGGAGATAAGGAAGTTTAAGATGGCTGACTAGAGATGACAGATGCAAGTTCTCCCTAGAAAGAATAACCTAAATTATGAATAGAAATTATGAATAGATAATCATACTTCTAATGGAATATCAAGGAGAGAATACTAGAATTCAAAACATTATTTATGAAAAAAAAAAAAAACAAAACAAAACTCTAAGCCACCGGGGGGGGGAAAAAAAAAAAAAAGTTTGAGGCCAATGCAGCTGACACTAGTTAGGAGTCCAGAGGAACTCAGTGTTCAGGGAAAGGGTAAGTTGAAGTATTTTGACAGTCCTCATTCTTGCTGTGAACTGCCAAGATCCTTACAGTGGGAAATCTCCTCTTTCCTCCCAAATCCTGAAAATATCATGGACCGCAATTTGGAGACCCTTGAGGTCAGAGCACTGGACTCTGGATTCACACTGGGTTATTTACCCTTTCCCCAGACCCAAGCAAGCGCTATGCTGTGCTACTGTGAAGATGCATCCGTAAGAGAACTGTACCCTCTTCTGGGAACCACAGTCCTTGTGTATCCAAAACCCAGGACTTCCTGCTCACATTCTCCAGTCCTGCTCAAAGGACTGCAGTGGCAGGGTGCTCGCTGGACCCAAAGAAGCTGCAGGGTCCCCAATAACCTAACCTTCAGGGAATGTTACTCCTAGGAGAAATAAGAGTGCCGTACACCAAAAAGGCAACCCCTGAAAGGAAAACAAAATGCATGCTTTCCAGAGCCCAAAAGCTTCCTGACTGGGGCTGTGAAAAGTGACTTCATTTTTAGCAGTGGCACAAAATTTGTGCTTGGCTCTCCAAGCAAACAGTGGAATCCCCTTTCACCAGATGAGCAGCCTTAGTGTCATAACCAGGCCTAGAGGAGACCCTTCTTCCCCAGGCACACTGTTGAAACCACAAGCACTGCTGCTGTTCCAGGAAGCTGGGGCAGATGTACTGTATGGCATCCTATCTGGGGCCGTGAGGGGCAACTGTGACCCCAATGGCAGTGTTGCCTCTAGGCCCAGGCTTGTGTGAACAGTAGGTTCCCACCTCTCTCTGTGCAGAGATACAGTGCTGCTGCTACAGAGAGCAGGAGAACCCAAGAGCTGTGTTTGGAGCCATGGAGGCAGACTTCACACTACAGCCACTTCCAGCCACCAGAGGGGTTTAGTATGGAGCTGCTGGGCTGATTTCTCCTGTGTTCGTGGGCTACATTGCAGCTTAAAAGCAAACTGTAGTTTCTAATCTATATGAATATCCCAAATTCTAAGACGAGTGTGAGGGGAAGGCTGATCCCTTTCCTTCCTGCCATGACTATGGCACTGGCACCTCTCCTACCTCCCCATACAGACACCTCAGTGATTGCTCATTGCTCAAGCATTTATGAGCTCAAGCTGAAGACTCCCTTGTCAACCCTGTCAAAGCTGTTGCTTGTGCCTGTCATTGTAAAGACTGAATGCAGGCTTTCTCGTTCTGGCATCACTCAGCTTTGACAATCCTCTCCATGACAGCGGATGAAACCCAGGCTCTTGTTTGCTCCAGGGCCCAACTGACCAACTGGGACATGGGTGCACTTCTCAGGGCCTACAAAGGTCAAGCGTAAAGCATACCACCTCCACTGAAGTTGGCGTTTACCTGCAAGTGCCACCTGCTGGCCTGAAGGTCAACTTCCACATCCCATTACCACATCTGCTAACACCTGTGCACAGCACTTAGGAACAAGACGAGCTTCTTGCAGCCTCTGCTACCATGATTGTTCATGTAATCCAAGCTACCCAAGAGGGCATGAGCCTGCTCACCATCCTGGTACACCACTATTACAACTGGCATTTGAGAAAACTCCACACTAAAACTATTTATAACCATGAAGAACATAGTGTCTTTGCCACTGAATGCACCCAGAAACAAAGCCAAACAGACTTGTTCAGCATACATCCTCAAAAGAAAACAACAACAACAACCACAACAACGACAAAAAAACAGGTCCTAAAAATAAGAAGCAACTGTTTATTCAGATGTGGAGGGTAGATTTTCAAGATGGTTGACTGGGAACATTGAATGCCAGTTTTCCCCAGTAAGAAGACTACAGCTGCTGGAAAATGGATATGATCTGTATGAAAAACTGATGGAAGAGAGCCAGGACCTGTTGAAGTGCACATGGGCAGAAGCTGGAATACAGAAAAATAGAGCAGCAAGAGTTTGGCAGGGAATGACGCTTGAGGAACTTGGAGCCCCATGAAAAGAACAGGTGGGAGTGCTTCTCTAATCTCATCATCTTTTCAACAATATGCTGAATGCCAAACTTTTGGGAAGCCCCTCTGCCCTTGTGACCAAGGGGAATTCTGTCTTGGGTGACTTGGGAAATTCCCAGGGACACAAAACTGGATGGCCAGTTGGCACAAGTGTGCTTGCTCTTCCTTCAGGCCTTAAATGAGATGAAGGCCACCACACTGGTTGTGCACCCATGGTAGGCCACTTCCCTTCCTGGGATATCTCTGCTCCTGATTCACCACACCACCAGAATTCCCACAAACATACCCTACAAACTTCTCTGACTGGCCAGTTCCCAGGAAACTGTGGGACCCCTGACAATCTAACCTGTGGAGTGAGCAGCCCCTGAGAGAGGGGGAACAGGACCCATCCTAGTCCACTTTGGGACAAAGGAAGTACGGGCATGGTGTCAATTACTGAAGGGGCAGCAGCAGCTGCCAGGAACCGTCACAGAGAGAAGGTCATCTTCCAATTCCCTGTCTACTGTTGTGGATGCAGCACAGGTTCTCCGCACTAGGGGCCAGCATGTATGCACCAGGAGAAAGCACTTTTCATACTTTTAATAGCAGCTTCATTCTTGTTGGAAGAGAGCCTCTGCTGCTTGGACTTGCAAGAGGGTGGGGCCCAACTCCCCCTCACTACACAGAGCTACAGCTTCCCAGCAACAGAGGCCAGACAAGCTGCAGAGTTGTCTGCTCAGGACTGGGGAAAGAGGCTCTGCCCTGAGCCCATTTTGGTGGCAGCTGCCACAGAAGCATGTCCTTCAGTCCACAGCCACACTGAAGCCAAGAATCAAAGGACAAAGTTTATATAAACTGAAGGTCATGAGCCCTGTGACCGGGGTGTGATAGGAAAGCAGATAGCATTCCTTCCTTCCATGGATGAGAAGTTGGTGCACATCCCTTCCCCTAAGACTTCTATACACCCCAACATGATCTCCCCTCACCACCACACTATCAGGACAGAAGCATCCAGTCATCATCAGCCTACCTGAGAAGAGTTAGCTTTTACTTTTAAGTGCCACCTAGCGGACTAGAGCCTAAACTGCACCAGCAAATAAAAGCTTGCTGTCGTGCTAGTGCACGAGGCTTCCTGAGACCTCTGCACTCTCAGCCCTGCAAGAGATAATGTGTTGGCTCATATGTCCGATCTATCACAATAAGAAATGGCATCTAAGAAAATCATCATACAGAAGCTATACATAACCAAGGAACACACAAAGGGCGTTGGCCCCCTGAAAGCACTCAGAATAAAGCCAAACTATTATACACAACATACACCAGTCATACTCTCAACGGAAAAAATAATTTAAAAAAATTACCATCTAATTAATGGCAAATTCAAAAACAAGAAGTGTCAGTTCCCTCAGAAGAGAAGAAATTGGAAGAATGCTGGCAATACAAAAGGACCGTGTCTTGACAAGTTCAAAAGGTCACATCAGTTGTCTAATAATGAATCCTAACCAATTGAAAAGTCTGAAATGACAGATAAAGTATTTAAAAAATAGACTGAAAGAAAACTCAACAAGATCCAATAAAAAATTTGAATCCAACACAAGGAAATCAGAAAAAAAACACAAGGTGTGAAAGACATAATAGTTATATTTTTAAAAATAAAATGGAAATCCTAGAATTAAACATCTCACTACAGAAATTTCAAAATATATTCAGAATACATTTGGAAACTTTAATAATGGACTACACACAGCAGAAAAAAATAATTTCAGACTTTGAAGAATGCCCTTTTGAATTAACTCAGTCAGATAAAAAAGTAAAGAAAACATGTTTAAAAAAATGAACAAAATCTTCAAGTTTCAAATATGAAACTCTGTAAAACGACCAAACCTATGACTTATTGGCATTACTGAGAATGAAGGAGAAAAAGTAAGTAACTTGGAAAACACAGCTGAGGGAATAATTTAGGAAATTTTCTCTAATCTTGTTAAACAGGTTGACATCCAGACAGAAGAAATTGAGAGAACACCTGCAAGATACGATTCCAAGATGACTATCACCCAAGGCATATAGTCATCAGACTTTACAAGGTCAATGTGGAAGAAAAAATCTTAAAGCAGCTAGAGAAAAGGGGCCAAATTACCTATAAAGGGAATTCCATCGGACAAATAGTAGACTTCTCAGAGAAACCTTATGAGTAAAAAGAGATAGGGAGCCCAATTTTAGCCTTCTTAAAGGAATAAAAAATGCCAGCCAAAAATTTTAAAACTTGACAAACAAAGCTTCATAAATGAAGGAGAAATAAGGTCTATCCTAGACAAGCAAATGATAAGAAAATTATTCACCACCATACTGGGATTACAAAAATGCTCCAAGGAGTTCTGAACACGGAAAGAACATTACTTGCTACCAGACAATAACACATAAGTACAAATCCACAGATCTCATAAAGCAATTACACAACTGAGAATACAAAGTGAACACTACTATGACAAGAACAGAACCTCGAATGTCAATATTAACCTTAAATGTAAATGAACTTAATGCTCTACATAAAGGACATAGATTGACAAATATAATTTTAAAAAGAACACCAGCCATCTGCTTCCTTCAAGGGACCCATCTCTCGTGTAACGACACCTACAGGCTCAAAGGAAAGAGATGGAGTAAAATTTACCTGCAAATGAAAAAATACCTAGGAATACATCTAACCAAGGTGGTGAAAAATCTCTACAAGGAGAACTAAGAAGACACTGTTGAAAGACACCAGAGACAGGACAAACAAATGGAAAAACCTTAAATGCACATGGATCGGAAGAAGCAATATTGCTAAAATGTCCATTTTGCTCAATGCAATCTACAGAGTCGTTGCTATTATTATCAAGTTACCAAGGTCAGTTTTTACAGAATTAGAGAAGAACTATTCTAAAATTTATATAGAATAAACAATGAGCATGATTACAAAAGGTGGGGTTATGCAACAAAACAAAACAAAACAAAACAAAGCCAGAGGCATCACACTGCCCAACTTCACACCGTACTACAAGGCTACAGTAATCAAAGTAGCATGACACTGGTACAAAAACAGACACACGCACAAATGGAACAGAATAGAGAACCCAAAAATGAAGCTGCAAATGTACAACCAACTGATCTTTGAAAAAGTAAAAAAAAAAATTAACAATGGGGAAAAGACACACTATACCATGACTGATGCTGGGAAAACTGGCTAACCATATGCAGAAGAAAGAAAGTAGATGCCCACCTCTCACCATATACAGAAATTAACTCAAGACGGATTAACGGCCTAAATGTAAGATATCAGACTATAAGTATAAAAAAATAAAACTAGGAAACAGTGCTCTGGGCAGTGGTCTAGGCCAAGGATTTATGATTATTTTCTAAAAAGCCAAGGTAACTAAAGCAAAAATTGGCAATTTGGACCTAATTAAACTAAAGAACATATTCAGAGCAAAACAAAGTATCACTAGATTTTTTAAAATAAGCTGCAGAATAAAAGAAAATATTAAAAGACTATGGATCCCAGAAAGGACTAATATCTAGAATCTATAAGGAAATTTAAACAAACCAGTAAGAAAATAACAAATGATCTCATAAAATGTGGGCAGCGGACATGAGCAGACACTTTTCAAAAAAGACATAAAATCAGTCAACGGACATGAAGAAAGGCTCAACATCACTAATCATCAGAGAAATGAAAATCAAAACCGTATTGAGACATCTTTGCAAACCAGTGAAATTGGCTATTACTGAAAAGTGAAAAAATAACAGATGTTGGTGAGTCTATGAAGAAAAGGAAATGCTCATACACTGTTGGTGAGAATTTGAATTAGTTCAGTCACTGTGGAAAGCAGTTTTCACATTTCTCCAAGGGCTAAAAATGGAACAACCTTTCAACCCAGCAATCCCACTACAGCATATATACTCAAAGGAAAATAAATCATTCTACCAAAAAGACACATGCACTCATATGTTTATTGTCATACTACTCATATGGTGTTGACATAGCGAAGACATGAAATCAACTTATGTGTTCATTAATGGCAGACTGGATAAAGAAAATGTGGTGTATATACACTGTGGAATACTATACAGCCATAGAAAAAATAAAATCATGTTCTTTGCAGGAACATGCCTGCAGCTGGAGGCCATTATCCTAAGTGACTTAATGCAGAAACAAAAAACTAAACACCACATATTCCCACTTATAAGAAGCATGTAAACATTGGGTACACATGGGCATAAAGATGGGAACAACAGACACTGGGGACTCAAATGGGGGAAAGGAGAGAAGTGAGCAAGGGTTTAAAAACTACCTAGTGGGTATTATGGTCACTATTTCAGTGATGGGAGCAATAAAAACCCAAATCTCAGTATCGTACAATATACCCAGGTAGCAAACCTGCACATGACCCCCTGAATTTATTTAAAAATATAGAAAGGTAGAAAGATCACAAATAAACATAGCACTATAAATCAAGCGACTAAAACAAAACAAGAACAAACCCAAATCATAGTTAACAGAGGAAAAGAAATAACAAAGATCAAAGCACAACTGAATGAAATAGAGATCAGAAAACAATACAAAAGGTTAATAAAATGAAAAGTCGAATCTTCAAAGAGATAAACCAAATGTGCCAACCACTAGGTAGACGAACCGAAATAGAAGATCCACATAAACCAAATCAGAAATTAAAAAAGGAGACATTACAAATGATACCACAGAAATACAAAAGATCCTCAAAGGCTACTGTGAACAACTATGTACTCATAAACTAGTGTTGTAGTCTCGTTAATTCACCAAGATGTAACAGTCTCTTCATTGTCTGAGATACTACCTGGAGTTCTTTGTCTCACATCCAAGGTGACTAAGAAGTAGGGACACAAGGGTGAGGTTGGAATGAAAGTTTAATAAGTGAAAGAAGAAAGATCTCTGCAGCAGAGAGGGGAGTCCAAATGGGTTGGCCACTATGAGGCTGGGGTCTGGGGATTTTATGGACTGGAAAGGGGAAAGAATGTGCTTAGTCTGTGGGCTGTCTTGGAGAAAGCATGATTCAGCTTGGCCCAGGACCTTAACCCGGGACCAATCAGGAGTTGATGATTCATAAGGGCTACTCAGCTTGGCTTGGGACCTATCTGGAGCTGAAGTGAAAGTTTGGCCTCGGACCAATCAGGGGCTGAAGTGATAATTCATAGAGGCTGGGATCACAGTCCAAAAGGAAAATGAAAGTGCCCACTTGAACCCACCGAAGCACTCCATGTGCATGCCCACAAAAGGAGAAAAAACTTTTTCCTTGGAGACCATTGATTATACAAAGGACAAAAGCATTTCTATGTTGGGCCTTGTTCTCTTATATGTGTGAGGCAGAGGTTTGTGCAAGTTTTTGTCTGAAGGGGCTGGAGTTTCTCCTATCTGTGCAGCTATGAGTATGTCTCCAGGCACAACCCCCTGTGCTAGTTCCCTTAGCAGTGCCAGCAGCTGAACAGTTTATCCCCCCTTAGCAGGAAATTTCTCCCACTCGGGGGCCTGTGTAGATCTAACTATCTTCTCACTTCATCTAGCAAGTATTTCCTCTATTTTAGGGGCTATCAATTTCATCACCACTATTATCAACATAAAACCTCCTACCATATCTCAATATCAATCCCCCCTGTTTATTTGATCAGTCCTAATCACAGCGGTCCTACTACTCCTCTCTCTACTAGTCTTAGCTGCTAGCATCACCATACTACTAACAGACCGTAATCTCAATACCACTTTCTTTGATCCAGTCGGAGGAGGGGATCCCACCTTATATCAACACCTATTCTGATTTTTTGGTCACCTCGAAGTTTATATCCCCATTCTACCTGGGTTTGGAATAATCTCTCATATTGTAACATATTATTTCATAAAAAAAGAACCATTTGGATACATAGGTATAGTTTGAGCTGTAATATCAATTGGGTTCTTGGGCTTTATTGTATGAGCTCATCACATGTTTACAGTGGGCATAGACATAGATACACGAGCCTGCTTCACTTCTGCCACTATAATTATTGCAATTCCTACCAGTGTTAAGGTCTTTAGCTGACTTGCCACACTTCACGTAAGCAATATCAAGTGATCCCCTGCAATACTTTGAGCCTTAGGCTTTATTTTTCTCTTCACCGGGGGAGGCCTAACCGGTATTGTACTGGCAAACTGATCATTAGATATTGTATTACACGACACATACTATGTTGTAGCCCACTTTCACTACGTCCTATCAATAGGAGCTGTATTCGCTATCATAGGGGGTTTTATTCATTGATTTCCCTTATTTTCAGGCTATATACTAGACCAAGCCTATGCCAAAGCCCATTTCACCATTATATTTGTAGGCATAAATTTAACCTTCTTTCCACAACACTTTCTCGGCTTCACCGGAATACCCTGACGCTATTCTGACTACCCTGATGCCTACACCACATGAAATATTCTATCATCCATAGGCTCCTTCATCTCCCTAGTAGCAGTAATATTAATAATTTATATAACCTGAGAAGCTTTTGCCTCAAAACGTAAAGTTTTACTAATCAAACAGCCTACTACTAACCTAGAGTGGTTGTATGGCTGCCCTCCGCCCTACCACACATTTGAAGAACCAACCTATATTAAACCTAGATGAAAAAGGAAGGAATCGAACCTCCTAAAACTGGTTTCAAGCCAACCCTATAACCCCTATAACTTTTTCAATAAGATATTAGAAAAATTATTTCATAACTTTGTCAAAGTTAAGTCATAGGTTAAACCCTATATATCTTATATGGCTCACCCAGTTCAACTAGGTCTACAAGATGCCACATCCCCTATTATAGAGGAACTAATCACTTTTCATGACCACGCTCTTATATTTATATCCTTGATCAGCTTTCTAGTCTTATATGTACTCTCCCTAACACTCACGACAAAACTAACCAATACCAATATTACATATGCCCAAGAAATAGAAACCATTTGAACCATCTTACCCGATATCATTTTAGTCTTAATCACCCTCCCATCTCTGCGCATCCTATACCTAGCAGATGAAATCAACAACCCCTCTTTTACTATTAAATCAATTGGACACCAATGATACTGAACCCACGAATACACAGATTATGAGGGATTGATCTTTAACTCTTACATACATCCACCATTATTCTTAAATCCAGGAGACCTTCGACTTCTCGAAGTTGACAACTGAGTAGTTCTTCCAGTTGAAGTCCCCGTCCATATAATAATTACATCCCAGGACATCTTGCACTCATGAACTGTTCCCACACTAGGCCTAAAAACAGATGCAGTCCCCGGACGCTTAAACCAAACTACATTCACCGCTATACGACCAGGCGTCTACTACGGACAATGTTCAGAAATTTGCGGCGCCAACCACAGCTTTATACCCATCGTCGTAGAACTAATCCCACTAAAAATTTTTGAAATAGGACCCGTATTTACCCTATAGACACACCTCCTCCCACCTTACATTTCTAACACACCCCGTATCCCATGAATCTTTACAAAATATCCTTACAGACCCACTGTACAGCTGCCCCAGCGTTAACCTTTAAGTTAAAGACTGAGAGAAGCAATCCTCTCTACAGTGAAATGCCCCAACTAAATACAGCCACAGGATCCACCATCGTCATGACCATGCTTCTCACACTATACCTTATCATACAATTAAAACTATTAAGCACAAATTACTACCTATCTCCCTCAAAAAAACTCTAATACACAAAACCACAATAACCCCTGACAATGAAAATGAACGAAAATCTATTTACCTCATTCACAGCCCCAACAATCCTAAACCTGCCTGCTGCAGTACCCATCATTCTATTTCCTGCATTACTATTTCCAACCTCTAATCAGCTTATTAACAAACGATTAATTATTATTCAACAAAACCTAACTCAACTTGTCCTAAAACAAATAATAACAATTCACAACATCAAAGGACAAACCTGATCCCTCATACTAATATCCCTAATTACCTTTATTACTATAACCAACCTTCTTGGACTTCTACCTCACTCATTTACACCTACCACCCAACTATCCATAAATCTAGCCATAGCAATCCCCCCATGAGCAGGTGCAGTAATTATAGGACTTCGCTTTAAAACTAATAGCTCTTTAGCTCACTTTCTGCCACAAGGCACACCCACACCTCTTATCCCCATACTAATAATCATCGAAACCATTAGCTTGTTTATTCAACCAGTAGCGTTAGCTGTACACTTAACCACTAACATCACAGCAGGCCATCTACTTATGCACCTAATCGGAAGTGCCATACTAGCATTATCAACCATTAGCTTCCCTGTCACCTCAATAATCTTTGTACTCCTAATACTACTAACTATCCTCGAAATCGCAGTCGCCGTGATTCAAGCCTATGTTTTCACACTCTTAGTCAGCCTTTATCTACATGACAATACTCAATGATCCACCAATCTCATGCTTACCACATAGTTAAACCCAGCCCCTGACCACTAACAGGAGCTCTCTCAGCCCTCCTAATAACATCTGGCTTAATCATATGATTTCACTTTTATTCCACTACCCTATTAACACTGGGCCTACTAACCAACATACTGACCTTATACCAATGATGACGTGATATTGTCTGAGAAAGTACCTATCAAGGTCATCATACAACATCTGTCCAAAAAAGCCTTCGTTATGGAATAGTGCTATTTATCATTTCAGAAGTTTTCTTCTTCACCGGTTTCTTCTGAGCATTCTACCATTCCAGCCTTGCCCCTACCCCACAATTAGGGAGACACTGACCACCAATAGGCATTACTCCCCTAAATCCTCTAGAAGTACCTCTTTTAAATACCTCTGTATTACTCGCATCAGGAGTCACAATCACCTGAGCCCACCATAGCCTAATAGAAAGTAATCGAAAACAAACAATCCAAGCTCTACTCATTATAGTCCTACTAGGCATTTACTTCACCCTCCTACAAACCTCAGAGTACTTCGAGACACTCTTTACTGTTTTCTGATGGTGTCTATGGTTCAACATTATTTGTTGCTACAGGCTTCCACGGACTTCACGTCATCATTGGATCTACATTCCTTATTATCTGTCTTATTCACCAACTATTATATTATTTTACATCGAATCACCATTTTGGCTTTGAAGCCACCACTTAATACTGACACTTTGTAGATATCATCTGGCTGTTCCTCTATATTTCTATCTACTGATGAGGATCCTATTCTTTTAGTATAATCAGTACAGTTGACTTTCAATCAACTAGCTTCGATAGTATTCGAAAGAGAATAATTAACCTAGTATTAGTCTTAACAATCAATGCTTTTCTAACCTTACTACTAACAACTATCACATTCTGACTACCTCAACTCAATTCTTATATAGAAAAAGCTAGTCCTTACGAATGCGATTTTGACCCACTAAACCCTGCTCGTATTCCTTTCTCCATAAAATTTTTCCTAGTTGCCATCACCTTTCTATTATTTGACTTAGAAATTGCCCTACTACTGCCCCTACCATGAGCTCTCCAAACAACCAACCTTCCCATAATAACTAAATCATCCATCATATTAATTATTATTCTAATTCTTATTCTAGCCTATGAATGAACTAAAAAAGGACTAGACTGAACTGAATTGGTAAGTAGTTTAAACAAAACAAATGATTTCGACTCATTAGATTATGATAATCATACTCACCAAATGCCCTCCATCTACATAAACATTGCATTAGCATTTATCGTTTCACTCCTAGGCATACTAACCTACCACTCACACCTAATATCCTCCTTACTGTGCCTAGAAGGAATAATACTATCACTCTTTATTATAAGTACTCTCACAGCTTCAAACATGCACTCCTCCCTAGCTAATATCATACCAATCACCCTATTAGTATTTGCTGCTTGCGAAGCAGCAGTAGGCCTTGCCTTACTAATCTCAATCTCTAACACATATGGCCTAGATTACATCCACAACCTAAACTTACTCCAATGTTAAAAATAGTTATTCCTATATTATACTACTACCAACAACATGATTTTCCAAAAACAGTATAATCTGTGTTAATCTGACCATACATAATCTAATTATTAGCTTTATTCCCCTACTATTCTTCAACCAAATCAATAATAACCTCCTCAACCATTCAACCTACTTGTCTTCCGACCCACTAACAATGCCCCTCCTAACACTAACAGCCTGACTCTTACCTCTCATATTTATAGCAAGTCAGTACCATTTACACAACGAACCCCTCTCATGAAAAAATATCTCTCTCTACAATGGTCTCCCTACAAATCTCTCTAATTCTAACATTTATAGCTACAGAGCTAATTATATTCTGTATTTTATTTGAAACCACCCTCATCCCTACCCTAATTATCATCACCCGATCATCACCTAATTATCATCATCAGCCAGGCCGAACGCCTCAATGCAAGCGCATACTTTCTATTCTACACACTAGCCAGCTTTCTCCCCCTGCTTATTATACTAATCTATACCTACAATAACCTAGGCTCACTAAACACAATATTACTAACACTTATGGCTCAAAAACTAGCAACTACCTGATCCCACAATCTTACTCGACTAGGATGCATAATGGCCTTTATAGTGAAATACCCCTGTATGGCCTACACTTATGACTTCCTAAAGCCCATGTTGAAGCCCCCATTGCCAGATCAATAGTTCTTGCCACAGTACTCCTAAAACTAGGCGGCTATGGCATAATACAACTGACCTCTATTCTTAACCCTTTAACAGAATATATAGCCTATCCATTCCTCATGTTATCCTTATGAGGCATAATTATAACAAGCTCAACCTGCCTACGACAAACAGACCTAAAAATCACTCATCGCATACTGCTCCGCAAGCCACATAGCCCTGGTAATTATAGTCTCCCTCATTCAAACCCCCGAAGCTTCACTGGCGCAATTATCCTTATAATCGCCCATGGACTCACTTCATCCATACTATTTTGCCTAGCAAACTCTAACTATGAACGAACTCATAGCCACATCATAATACTCTCCCGAGGACTCCAAGCCCTACTTCCATTAATAGCCTTCTGATGGTTTCCAGCAAATCTTACCAATCTTGCCTTACCCCCTACTATCAACCTGGTAGGAGAGCTCCTTGTAATAATAACTTCATTTTCTTGATCATATATTACCATTGTACTTACAGGACTCAATATACTAATTACAGCCCTTTACTCACTCCACATATTTACTACAACACAACGAGGAACGCTCACACACCATATTATTAACATGAAATCCTCCTTTACACGAGAAAATACATTAATATTTATACACCTCTCTCCTATTCTCCTTCTATCCCTTAACC
Organism: Theropithecus gelada; assembly: GCF_003255815.1. Classification (NCBI taxonomy): domain Eukaryota; kingdom Metazoa; phylum Chordata; class Mammalia; order Primates; family Cercopithecidae; genus Theropithecus; species Theropithecus gelada. The sequence goes on from NC_037689.1 coordinate 91,390,730, forward strand.
CTAATATTATTCTAGGTTTCACATCTTGTAAATATAGTTTAACTAAAACATTAGATTGTGAGTCTAACCATAGAAGCCTACTACTTCTTATTTACCGAGAAAGCTAGCAAGGACTGCTAATCCATGCTTCCGTATATAACAAAATGGTTTTCTCAACTTTTAAAGGATAACAGTTATCCATTGGTCTTAGGAACCAAAAACATTGGTGCAACTCCAAATAAAAGTAATAACCATGCACACCTCCATTACCATAATAACCCTAACCTCTCTAATCCTCCCAATCACTATTACCTTTATCAACTCTAACAAAAAACACTTGTACCCAAACTATGTAAAAACAATTACTATGTATGCTTTCACTACTAGCCTCCTTCCCACAACCCTATATATTTTCCTAGACCAAGAAAAAATTATTTGAAACTGACATTGAACAACAATCCAAACATTAGAACTAACACTAAGCTTCAAACTAGACTATTTTTCCATAATATTTATTCCAATTGTACTATTCATTACTTGATCTATTATAGAGTTCTCATTATGGTATATAAGCTCAGACCCAAATATTAATCAATTTTTTAAGTATCTACTTATCTTTCTTACCACTATATTAATTCTAGTCACTGCCAACAACCTCTTCCAACTTTTTATTGGATGGGAAGGCGTGGGAATTATATCCTTTCTACTAATTAGTTGATGACATGCTCGAACAGACGCCAACACAGCAGCCATCCAAACAATCCTATACAACCGCATTGGCGACATTGGCTTTATCCTAACCCTAACACGATTTCTCCTGCATTATAACTCATGGGACTTTCAACAGATATTTATCCTAGACTCCAACTCAAATCTTCTCCCACTGATTGGCCTTCTCTTAGCAGCAACGGGAAAATCAGCTCAACTTGGTCTCCTCCCTTGACTACCCTCCGCCATAGAAGGCCCAACCCCAGTTTCAGCTTTACTACATTCCAGCACCATAGTCGTTGCTGAAGTGTTCCTACTCATCCGTTTCCACCCTCTAATGGAAAACAACACATTAATTCAAAGTTTTACACTATGCCTAGGAGCCATTACCACCCTATTCACAACAGCCTGTGCCCTAACACAAAACGATATCAAAAAAATCGTAGCCTTCTCTACCTCAAGTCAACTAGGCCTAATAGTAGTCACTATCGGCATCAACCAACCATACTTAACATTCTTACACATCTGCACTCATGCCTTCTTCAAAGCCATACTATTTATTTGCTCTAGGTCTATCATCCACAACCTAAACAATGAACAAGGCATTCAAAAAATAGGAGAATTATTTAAAACAATACCCCTTACGTCAACTTCCCTAACCATCTGTAACCTAGCACTCACAGCCATGCCCTTTCTCACAGGCTTCTACTACTCGAACTATTCTTCTCACCCTAGCAGGACAACCTTGCTTCCCAACCTCAATCAACATTAACGAAAATAACCCCACCCTATTAAACCCAATCAAACGCCTCACAATCGGCAGCCTACTCGCAGGATTTCTCATCACCAATAGCATCTCTCCCACCTCACCTCCCCAACTAACAATACCATACCACCTAAAACTCTCGACCCTATGTGTAACCACCCTAGGCTTTCTAGTAGCCTTGGATCTTACTCTTATAACCAATAAGCTTAAAATACACACTCCATCATACATATTTAAATTCTCTAATATACTAGGATATTTTCCCACTACAATTCATCGCATAGCCCCCTAACAAAACCTGCTTATAAACCAAAACCTAGCTTACCTTTTACTAGACTCAATCTGACTAGAAAAATCTATACCTAAAACAATCGCATGCACCCACATTATTACCTCCATCATCACAACTACTCAAATGGGTATAATCAAACTGTATTTTCTCTCTTTCCTTATTCCTCTCACCCTAACCTTATTTTTAATAACGTAACCTATTACCTCGAGTAATCTCAATCACAATAGACACACCAACAAACAACGTTCAACCAGTAACTACCACCAACCAACGCCCATAGTCATACAAAGCACCCGCACCAATAGAATCCCCTCGAATTAACCCCAGCCCCTCTCCTTCAAAAATCACTCAACTCCCTATACTGTTAAAATTAACCACTACCACTAATCCATCAAAATCTAAAACTCATAAAACCAACCCCACCTCTATCACTAATCCTACTAGAAGACTCCCCAGAACCTCAAACCCTGAATCCCATGCCTCAGGATACTCTTCAATAGCCATTGCCGTGGTATAACCAAAACCAACCATTATACCTGCCAAATAAATTAAAAATATTATTAAACCTATATAAGCTCCCCTATAATTTAAAATAATTACACAACCAACCACACCACTAACAATCTATGCTAAACCCCCATAAATAGGAGAAGGCTTGGAAGAAAATCCCACAAACCCCATAACCAATAATACACTTAATAAAAATAAAATATATGTCATTGTTTCCACATGGACTCTAACCATGACTAATGATATGAAAAACCATCATTGTATTTCAACTACAAAAACATCAATGACCCCAACACGCAAATCTAACCCGCTCATAAAAATAATCAACGACTCCCTCATTGATTTACCCACCCCATCCAATATTTCCATGTGATGAAACTTTGGCTCACTCCTTGCAACCTGTCTAACTCTACAAATCATTACAGGCTTATTCCTAGCAATACACTACTCACCAGATATTTCCTCCGCCTTCTCCTCAGTCGCACACATCACTCGAGATGTAAACTACGGCTGAACCCTTCGCTATCTCCACGCTAATGGTGCCTCTATGTTCTTTATCTGCCTCTTTCTACACATTGGCCAACGCCTATGTTACAGCTCATTCTTTCTTCTAGAAACCTGAAATATCGCCATTATACTTCTGCTTATAACTATAGCAACAGCCTTCATAGGCTACATATTCCCATGAGACCAAATATCATTCTGGGGCATCACAGTAATCACAAATCTACTATCAGCCATCCCATATATCGGAACTAATCTCGTCCAATGAATCTGAGGCAGATATTCCATTGACAATCCCACTCTCACACGATTCTTCATCCTCCACTTCATCCTACCCTTTATTATTACAGCCCTCGCAACTCTACATCTACTATTTCTACAAGAAACAGGATCAAACAACCCCTGCGGAATTTCCTCTCACTCCGACAAAATTACCTTTCACTCCTATTATACAATTAAAGATATCTCAGGCTTAGCCCTTCTCCTCCTTACCTTAATAACATTAGTATTATTTTCACCCCACCTTTTAAGTGACCCGGACAACTACACTCCAGCTAATCCCCTAAACACCCCCCCCCACATTAAACCAGAAAGATATTTCCTATTCACATATGCAATCCTACGATCTATGCCTAATAAATTGGGAGGAGTATTAGCACTCCTCCTGTCAATCCTTATCTTAACACTCATACCCATACTCCACAAATCTAAACAACAAAGTATAGCATTCCGCCCACTTAGTCAATACCTATTCTGATTCCTAATCATAATTCTGTTAACCCTCACTTGAATTGGAGGCCAACCAGTAAACCAAACCTTCATAATTATCAGACAGGTGGCATCCATAATATACTTTACTACTATTCTAACCTGAATACCACTTGCCTCCTTAACCAAAAACAGTCTACTCAAATGAACCTGCCCTTGTAGTATACATTAATACACCGGTCTTGTAAACTGGAAACAGAAACTTCTCCCCAGGGCAACTCAGAAAGAAAGTACTCAACTTCACCACCAACATCCAAAACTGGCATTCTAATTTAAACTACTTTCTGTATTCTATGGGGTGCAAGCTTTAAGTGCAACTTAAGTACTAATTTATTTTATCAGATCCTTATGTAATCTGTGCATTACTGCTAGCCAACATGAATGTTATATAGTACTATAAATGCTTAACTGTACATAGCACATATTTTTACATACCTACTACATATTCTCAAGAACATGCTTACAAGCAAGAACCCCAATGAACCAACCAACTGTAGAACATAACATCAACATCCAAAGACCAAGCACATCCCCCAGAATATCAACTAATTTAACTTTTTATTCATCATACATAGCACATTAAACGGTTCATTGGACATAGCACATTTCAGTCAAACAAATTCCTATCACCACGAATACCCCCCTCAGTTAGGTGTCCCTTATTCACCATCCTCCGTGAAATCAATATCCCACACAAGAGTGCTACTCTCCTAATTCCCGGCCCATAACTCGTGGGCGTAGCTATAATGAACTGTATCGAGCATCTGGTTCTTACCTCAGGACCATGAAAGTCAAGATTGCCCACACGTTCCCCTTAAATAAGACAACCGGTACCAGCCATTTCAAAAACATGCCAAAATGTAAAGACCATCGAGGCTAGGAAGAAACTGCATCAACTAACGAGCAAAATAACCAGTTAATATCATAATGGCAGGATCAAGTTCATACAGAAAAACATTAACCTTAAATGTAAATGGACTAAATGCTCCAATTAAAAAACACAGAATGGCAAACTGGATAAAGAGTCAAGACCCATCAGTCTGCTGTATTCAGGAGACCCATCTCACACGCAGAGACATACATAGGCTCAAAATAAAGGGATGGAGGAAGATTTACCAAGCAAATGGAGAACAAAAAAAAGCGGGGGTTGCAATACTAGTCTCTGATAAAACAGACTTTAAACCATCAAAGATCAAAAGAGACAAAGAAGGCCATTACATAATGGTAAAAGGATCAATTCAACAGGAAGAGCTAACTATCCTAAATATCTATGCACCCAATACAGGAGCACCCAGATTCATAAAGCAGGTCCTTAGAGACTTACAAAGAGACTTAGACTCCCATACAATAATAATGGGAGACTTCAACACTCCACTGTCAACAGACAGATCAACGAGACAGAAAGTTAACAAGGATATGAAGGAATTGAACTCATCTCCGCAGCAAACAGACCTAACAGACATCTATAGAACTCTCCACCCCAAATCAACAGAATATACATTCTTCTCAGCACCACATCACACTTATTGCAAAATTGACCACATAATTGGAAGTAAAGCACTCCTCAGCAAATGTACAAGAACAGAAATTATAACAAACTGTCTCTCAGACCACAGTGCAATCAAACTAGAACTCAGGACTAAGAAACTCAATCAAAACTGCTCAACTACATGGAAACTGAACAACCTACTCCTGAATGACTACTGGATACATAATGAAATGAAGGCAGAAATAAAGATGTTCTTTGAAACCAATGAGAACAAAGACACAACATACCAGAATCTCTGGGACACATTTAAAGCAGTGTGTAGAGGGAAATTTATAAGACTCAATTCCCACAAGAGAAAGCAGGAAAGATCTAAAATTGACACTCTAACATCACAATTAAAAGAGCTAGAGAAGCAAGAGCAAACACATTCAAAAGCTGGCAGAACGCAAGAAATAACTAAGATCAGAGCAGAACTGAAGGAGATAGAGACACAAAAAACCCTCCAAAAAATCAATGAATCCAGGAGTTGGTTTTTTGAAAAGATCAACAAAATTGATAGACCGCTAGCAAGACTAATAAAGAAGAAAAGAGAGAAGAATCAAATAGATGCAATAAATAATGATTAAGGGGATATCACCACCGACCCCAGAGAAATACAAACTACCATCAGAGAATACTATAAACACCTCTATGCAAATAAACTAGAAAATCTTGAAGAAATGCATAATTTCCTGGACACTTACACTCTTCCAGGACTAAACCAGGAAGAAGTTGAATCCCTGAATAGACCAATAGCAGGCTCTGAAATTGAGGCAATAATTAATAGCCTACCAACGAAAAAAAGTCCAGGACCAGATGGATTCACAGCTGAATTCTACCAGAGGTACAAGGAGGAGCTGGTACCATTCCTTCTGAAACTATTCCAATCAATAGAAAAAGAGGGAATCCTCCCTAACTCATTTTATGAGGCCAACATCATCCTGATACCAAAGCCTGGCAGAGACACAACAAAAAAAGAGAATTTCAGACCAATATCCCTGATGAACATCGATGCAAAAATCCTCAATAAAATACTGGCAAACCAGAATCAGCAGCACATCAAAAAGCTTATCCACTATGATCAAGTGGGCTTCATCCCTGGGATGCAAGGCTGGTTCAACATTCACAAATCAATAAACATAATCCAGCATATAAACAGAACCAAAGACAAGAACCACATGATTATCTCAATAGATGCAGAAAAGGCTTTTGACAAAATTCAACAGCCCTTCATGCTAAAAACACTCAATAAATTCGGTATTGATGGAACGTACCTCAAAATAATAAGAGCTATTTATGACAAACCCACAGCCAATAACATACTGAATGAGCAAAAACTGGAAAAATTCCCTTTGAAAACTGGCACAAGACAGGGATGCCCTCTCTCACCACTCCTATTCAACATAGTGTTGGAAATTCTGGCTAGGGCAATCAGGCAAGAGAAAGAAATCAAGGGTATTCAGTTAGGAAAAGAAGAAGTCAAATTGTCCCTGTTTGCAGATGACATGATTGTATATTTAGAAAACCCCATTGTCTCAGCCCCAAATCTCCTTAAGCTGATAAGCAACTTCAGCAAAGTCTCAGGATACAAAATTAATGTGCAAAAATCACAAGCATTCGTATACACCAGTAACAGACAAACAGAGCGCCAACTCATGAATGAACTTCCATTCACAATTGCTTCAAAGAGAATAAAATACCTAGGAATCCAACTTACAAGGGATGTAAAGGACCTCTTCAAGGAGAACTACAAATCACTGCTCAGTGAAATAAAAGAGGACACAAACAAATGGAAGAACATACCATGCTCATGGATAGGAAGAATCAATATCGTGATAATGGCCATACTGCCCAAGGTTATTTATAGATTCAATGCCATCCCCATCAAGCTACCAATGAGTTTCTTCACAGAATTGGAAAAAACTGCTTTAAAGTTCATATGGAACCAAAAAAGAGCCCGCATCTCCAAGACAATCCTAAGTCAAAAGAACAAAGGTGGAGGCATCACGCTGCCTGACTTCAAACTATACTACAAGGCTCCAGTAACCAAAACAGCATGGTACTGGTACCAAAACAGAGATATAGACCAATGGAACAGAACAGAGTCCTCAGAAATAATACCACACTTCTACAGTCATCTGATCTTTGACAAACCTGAGAGAAACAGGAAATGGGGAAAGGATTTCCTATTTAATAAATGGTGCTGGGAAAATTGGCTAGCCATAAGTAGAAAGCTGAAACTGGATCCTTTCCTTACTCCTTAAATGAAAATTAATTCAAGATGGATTAGAGACTTAAATGTTAGACCTAATACCATAAAAACCGTAGAGGAAAACCTAGGTAGTACCATTCAGGACATAGGCACGGGCAAGGACTTCATGTCTAAAACACCAAAAGCAATGGCAGCAAAAGCCAAAATTGACAAATGGGATCTCATTAAACTAAAGAGCTTCTGCACAGCAAAAGAAACTACCATCAGAGTGAATAGGCAACCTACAGAATGAGAGAAAATTTTTGCAATCTACTCATCTGACAAAGGTCTAATATCCAGAACCTACAAAGAACTCAAACAAATTTACAAGAAAAAAACAAACAACCCCATCAAAAAGTGGGCAAAGGATATGAACAGACATTTCTCAAAAGAAGACATTTATACAGCCAACAGACACATGAAAAGTGCTCATCATCACTGGCCATCAGAGAAATGCAAATCAAAACCACAATGAGATACCATCTCACACCAGTTAGAATGGCAATCATTCAAAAGTCAGGAAACAACAGGTGCTGGAGAGGATGTGGAGAAATAGGAACACTTTTACACTGTTGGTGGGATTGTAAACTAGTTCAACTATTATGGAAAACAGTATGGCGATTCCTCAAGGATCTAGAACTAGATGTACCATATGACCCAGCCATCCCATTACTGGGTATATACCCAAAGGATTATAAATCATGCTGCTATAAAGACACATGCACATGTATGCTTACTGTGGCACTATTCACAATAGCAAAGACTTGGAATCAACCCAAATGTCCATCAGTGACAGACAGGATTAAAAAAATGTGGCACATATACACTATGGAATACTATGCAGCCATAAAAAAGGATGAGTTTGTGTCCTTTGTAGGGACATAGATGCAGCTGGAAACCATCATTCTTAGCAAACTATCACAAGAACAGAAAACCAAACACCGCATGTTCTCACTCATAGGTGGGAACTGAAGTATGAGATCACTTGGACTCGGGAAGGGGGACATCACACACCGGGGCCTATTATGGGGAGGGGGAAGGGGAGAGGGATCGCATTGGGAGTTATACCTGATGTAAATGACGAGTTGATGGGTGCAGCACAGCAACATGGCACAAGTATACATATGTAACAAGTGTGCTCGTTATGCACATGTACCCTAGAACTTTAAGTATAATAATAAAAAAAAAAAAGAAAAAAAAAGTATGCTAAATATAGACCCACAATCTCTTCTGGCTTATAGGTTTTCTGCTGAAAGGTCTGTAACAGCCTGATGATGTTGGCTATGTGCACTTACTCCTCGGGCCTCGTACCAGGCCCCCAGTTTTGTTGTCTGGGCCCTTGATGTTTACCATCCTCACTAGAATGGCCAAAATATTCCTGTCTACCAGCCCCAACACTTTGAAGGGGATGTCAGCAAAAGTGCTTTGCAGGGGTGGTCTAAATGGGATCTGTGTTTGATCACATAAGCCAGAAGCCATGGCAGAGGTGGTGTGATGATGGATTTTCCAGTGTCTGTGCTCACACTCATGTCAGTGGCAGTGGTAGCACAGTGGGAGTAGGGCACTGACAAGGGAAGCAGTGGGACAGTAAATTACATGTTCACATGTACACCATTGTGAGAGAGGAAGTGTGGTCACCATCTTGGAAGAAGCCTCCAGTGGTGGGAGGCTGTAGGTGCGCTGGTCACCTGGGTGGGGACCAGTCTGCTAGAGCTCTCTGATTGTTAGGTCTGGCTTCCAGCAAAGAGCTATAATGAGGCCCCCGTGAGAAGCACTCTGGTTGGGCAGCTTATTTCTATCAAGCTACCAATGTCATTTTTCAAAGAGTTGGAAAAACTATTTTAAAATTCATATAGAAACAAAATAGAGCCAGAATACCCAAGGTAATTCTAAGCAAGAGCTGCAAAGCTGGAGGCATCGCATTACCTCAATTTAAAGTATACTACAATGCTACAGTAACAAAAACAGCATGATGCAAGAAAAAAAAAAAGAAAAACTCATAGACCAATGGAGCAATGGAGAACTCAAAAATGAAGACACATACATAAAACCATCTGATCTTTGACAAGGCCAACAAAAACAGACAACATAGATAAAACTCTCTGTTTAATCAATGGCGCTGGAGTAACTGACCCACGATATGCAGAATGATGAAACTGGACTCTTTCTTTTCACCATATATAAAATCAACTCAAAGAGAATTACGTACTTAAAAGTAACACTTCAAGGTAGAAGGATACCAGGCAAATGTACTTTTCAACATCATTCTTGGCAAAATATTTACTGTTCAATCCCCTAAAGCAATTACAAATAAAAAACACTGACAAGTGAGACCTAACTATACTAAATAGTTTCTTCACAGCAAAACAAACTATCATCAGAGTAAAAAGACAACCTACAGAATGAGAGAAAATATTCACAATCTGTACATCTGAATAAGGTCTATCACCAAGAATTTATAAAGAACTTAAACATTTTGAGAAACAAATCAAATAACTCCATTGAATAATGGGCAAAAGACATGAATAGTTACTTCTCAAGGAGAATATACCAGCAACCAACAAACATATGAAAAAATATTCATCATCACTAATAATCAGAGAAATTCAAGTCAAAACAACAATGAGATACCATCTCACACCAGTCAGAGTGGTGACTATTAAAAAAAAAAAAAAACAGATGCCAACAAGGCTGCAGAGAAAAGGGAATGCTTATACGCTGCTGGTAGAAATGTAAATTAGTTCAGCCACTATGGAAAGCATTTTGGAGATTCCTTAAAGAACTTAAAACAGAGCTACTATTTGATCTAGCAATCCCATTACTGGATATATACACTAAGGATAATAGTATTGTAGAAAAAAATCATATACACGCTTACGTTTGTTGCCATGCCATTCACAATGTCAAAGATATTGAATCAATCTAGATGGCCATCATTGGTAGATTGAATATAACAAACATGATCCCTAATGTGGAATACTCTGAAACCGTAAAAATAAATAAAATTATGACCTTTGCAGCAACATGGATAGAGTTGTATTATATTATTCTAAACTAATTAATGCAGGAACAGAAAAGTAATTACCTCATGTTCTCACTTATATCTGACAACTAAATACTGAGGACACATAGACATAATCATAAGAACAATAGACAGTGTAGACAACTAAAGAAGGCAAGGATGGAGGGGGTGACTTGTTGAAAAACTACATACCACATGTTTTGTTCACTACTTGGGCACAATATATCCATGAAAGGAACCTGCACATACACCCTATGTCTTTAAAATAAAAATTTAAAAATAAAGATTTCTCATTTGCATGAATTGGAAGAATTAATATTAATATAAAAATTTGTATGGAATCACAAAAGACCGTGAACAACCAAAGCATTCTAGAGCAAAAATCAAAACAACACAAAACCAAACAGAAAATGAGTACCTGATGTCTAAATCTATTACAAAGCTATATTAATCAAAGCAGCTTGGTATTGGCACAAAAGCAAATGCATGGGCCATTTAAACAGAACATATACCCAGAAAGAACACACTGATTTATGGTCAATTTACATTTGATAAAAGTTCTAACAACACTCAATGGAGAAAGGACCATCTCTTCTATAAATGGTGTTAGTAAAACTGGATACTCACAAGCAGATGATTAAAATTGGAACTCTGAGTAACACTATATACAACTATCAATTCAAAATACATTGAAGACTTAAACATAAGACCTAAAAGTGTAAAATTATTTTAAAAATATATAGGGAAACTTCTCTATGACTTTAGGATGGGCAAAATTTCTTGGATATGGCCCCAAAGCACAGCCAAAAAACAAAAAATAAAAATAGGCAAACAGAAGTACATCAAACTAAAAAAGCTTCTACACAACAACAACAACAACAACAAACAATTAATATAGTAAAGAGAAATACCATGAACTGGGAGAATATATTTGCTAAGCATAACTCTGATAAGGAGCTAATATTAAAAATCTGTGAGGAACTCAAACAATTCAGAAAACAGAAACAAATGACCCAACACAATGAGCAAAGGACCTCAATAAACATATCTCAAGAGAAGACATACAAACGGCCAACAGAGAAAATACTAATCATCACTGATTATCAGGGAAATGGACATTAAAACCACAATGACATATCTCCTTACAGTAATGTAAATTAGTGTAGCCATTATGAAAAAGGTTATGGAGGTTCCTCAGAAAACTAAAAATGTCATTATCATATGATCCAGTAATTTTATTTCTGGACATATATTCAAAGAAATAGTAATCAGTATGCTGAAGAAATTTTTGTGCTCCTGTGTTTATTACAGCATTATTTACAATTGCCAAGATAGGCAAACAACCTAGGTGTCCACCACATGATAAATCAATAAAGAAAATGTGATGTATATATGCAATGGAATACTCTTCAACTTTAAAGAAGGAAAAATTCTGTCATTTTGACAATGTGGATAAACGTCGAGGACATTATACTAAGTTCAATAAGTGAGACACAGAAAGTTAATACCTCATAATCTTACGAAGTTGAACTAACAGTTGTGGAGAGTAGAATGATGGCAACCAGGGTCTGGGGTACGGAAGTAGATGAGGAAAGGGGGCTGTTAATCAAAGGGTACAAAGTTTTGGTTAGATGTGGAAAATAATCTTTAGCTATATATTGCACAGAATGGTAACCATAATGTATAATAAAGGATTGCATATGTCAAAATTGTTAAAAGAGTAAATTATAAATGTTTTCACCACAAAAAGATAAATATGTGAGGTAATACATTAGTTGATTTGCCTGATTTAATCATTCCGCACTGTAATAATATATTACATCCATTGTACACCATAAATATATACAATTATTTGTTTTCAATTATAAATAGAAATTTTAAAAAACCTAAAAATTGAATTACCATATTATCCCACAATCCCCTCTCATTGTATATCCAAATAAGTTGAAATCAGAATCTGGAAAAGAAATTTGCCCTCTCATCTTCTTTGCAGCATTATTCAAAAAAGCCAAGGCAGCACTTCTCCGAGCAGACGTCTAGAGCAGAGTCAGCCAGCATGACCCAGCACCGCGTCCCCTTCTCGCTCCTGCGGGGCACCGGCTGGGACCCCTTCCGCAACTGGTACACGCACAGCCGCCTCTTCGACCAGGTCTTCGGGCTGCCCCACTGCCCGAGGAGTGGTCGCAGTGGTTCAGCGGCAGCAGTTGGCCAGGCAACGTGCGCCCCCTGCCCCCCGCCACGATCTAGAGCCCCGCGCTGGCTGGGCCCGCCTACAGCGGTGCACTCAGCCGCAGCTCAGCAGCGGGGTCTTTGAGATCCAGCACACGGCGGACCGCTGGCGCCTGTCCCTGGATGTCAACCACTTTGCCCCTGAAGAGCTAACGGTTAACACCAAGGATGGCATGGTGGAGATCACTGGCAAGCAGGAGGAGCAGCAGGACGAGCATGAATGCTTAGAGATTTTGTCACCACCAGGCCTGCCTTACAAGAGACCCTGAAGGAAGCACTCAACATGGAAAGGAACAACCAGTACCAGCCATTGCAAAAACATGCCAAAATGTAAAGATCATCGAGGCTAGGAAGAAACTGCAACAACTAATGAGCAAAATAAACAGTTAATATCATAATTGCAGGATCAGGTTCACACATAACAATAATAACCTTAAAAGTAAATGGAATAAATCCTCCAATTAAAACACACAGACTGGCAAAGTGGATAAAGAGTCAAGACCCATCAGTTTGCTGTATTCAGGAGACCCATCTCACATGCAGAGACATACATAGGCTCAAAGTAAAGGGATACAGGAAGATCTACCAAGCAAATGGAGAACAAACAAAAGCAGGGGTTGCAATATTAGTCTCTGATAAAACAGACTTTAAACCATCAAAGATCAAAAGAGACAAAGAAGGCCATTACATAATGGTAAAGGGATCAATTCAACAGGAAGAGCTAACTATCCTAAATATATATGCACCCAATACAGGAGCACCCAGATTCATAAAGCAAGTCCTTAGAGACTTATAAACAGACTTAGACTCCCATACAATAATAATGGGAGACTTTAACACTCCACTGTCAACATTAGAGAGATCAACGAGACAAAAAGTTAACAAGGATATCCAGAAATTGAACTCATCTCTGCAGCAAGCAGACCTAATAGACATCTACAGAACTCTCCACCCCAAATCAACAGAATATACATTCTTCTCAGCACCACATCACACTTATTACAAAATTGACCACATAATTGGAAGAAAAGCACTCCTCAGTAATTGTACAAGAACAGAAATTATAACAAACTGTCTCTCAGACCACAGTGCAATCAAACTAGAACTCAGGACTAAGAAACTCAATCAAAACCGCTCAACTATAGGAAACTGAATAACCTGCTCCTGAATGACTACTGAGTACATAACAAAATGAAGGCAGAAATAAAGATGTTCTTTGAAACCAATGAGAACAAAGATACAACACACCAGAATGTCTGGGATACATTTAAAGCAGTGTGTAGAGGGAAATTTATAGCACTAAATGGCCACAAGAGAAAGCTGGAAAGTTCTAAAATTGACACTCTAACATCACAATTAAAAGAACTAGAGAAGCAAGAGCAAACACATTCGAAAGCTAGCAGAAGGCAAGAAATAACTAAAATCAGAGAAGAACTGTAAGAGATAGAGACACAAAGAAACCCTCCAAAAAATCAATGAATCCAGCAGTTGGTTTTTTGAAAAGATCAACAAAATTGGTAGACTACTAGCAAGACTAATAAAGAAGAAAAGAGAGAAGAATCAAATAGATGCAGTAAAAAATGATAAAGGGGATATCACCACCGACCCCACAGAAATACAAACTACCATCAGAGAATACTATAAACAACTCTATGCAAATAAACTAGAAAATCTGGAAGAAATGGATATTTTCCTGGACACTTACACTCTTCCAAGACTAAACCAGGAAGAAGTTGAATCCCTGAATAGACCAATAGCAGGCTCTGAAATTGAGGCAACGATTAATAGCCTAGCAACTAAAAAAAGTCCAGGACCAGATGGATTCACAGCTGAATTCTACCAGAGGTACAAGGAGGAGCTGGTACCATTCCTTCTGAAACTATACCGATCAACAGAAAAAGAGGGACTCCTCCATAACTCATTTTATGAGGCCAACATCATCCTGATACCAAAGCCTGGCAGAGATACAACAAAAAAAGAGAATTTTAGACCAATATCCCTGATGAACATCGATGCAAACATCCTCAATAAAATACTGGCAAACCGGATCCAGCAGCACATCAAAAAGCTTATCCACCATGATCAAATGGGCTTCATCCTTGGGATGCAAGGCTGGTTCACCATACACGAATCAATAAACATAATCCAGCATATAGACAGAACAAAAGTCAAAAACCACATGATTATCTCAATAGATACAGAAAAGGCCTTTGACAAAATTCAACAGCCCTTCATGCTAAAAATGCTCAATAAATTCGGTATTGATGGAACGTACCTGAAAATCATAAGAGCTATTTATGAAAAACCCACAGCCAATATCATACTGAATGGGCAAAAACTGGAGAAATTCCCTTTGAAAACGGGTACAAGATAAGGATGCCCTCTATCACCACTCTTATTCAACATAGTGTTGGAAGTTCTGGCTAAGGCAATCAGGCAAGAGAAAGAAATCAAGGGTATTCACTTAGGAAAAGAGGAAGTCAAATTGTCCTTGTTTGCAGATGACATGACTGTATATTTAGAAAACTCCATTGTCTCAGCCCAACATCTCCTTAAGCTGATAAGAAACTTCAGCAAAGTCTCAGGATACAAAATTAATGTGCAAAAATCACAAGTATTCTTATACACCAGTAACAGACAAACAGAGAGCCAAATCATGAATGAACTTCCATTCACAATTGCTTCAAAGAGAACAAAATACCTAGGAATCCAACTTACAAGGGATATAAAGGACCTCTTCAAGGAGAACTACAAACCACTCCTCAGTGATATAAAAGAGGACACAAACAAATGGAAGAACATACCATGCTCATGGATAGGAAGAATCAATATCGTGAAAATGGCCATATTGCCCAAGGTAATTTACAGATTCAATGTCATCCCCACCAAGCTTCCAATGAGTTTCTTCAAGAGAATTGGAAAAAACTGCTTTAAAGTTCATATGGAACCAAAAAAGAGCCCACATCTCCAAGACAATCCTAAGTCAAAAGAACAAAGCTGGAGTTATCACGCTACCTGACTTCAAACTATACTACAAGGCTACAGTAACCAAAACAGCATGGTACTGGTACCAAAACGGAGATATAGACCAATGGAACAGAACAGAGCCCTCAGAAATAATAGCACACATCTACAGACATCTGATCTTTGACAAACTTGATAAAAACAAGAAATGGGGAAAGGATTCCCTATTTAATAAATGGTGGTGGGAAAATTGGCTATCCATAAGTAGAAAGCTGAAACTGGATCCTTTCCTTACTCCTTATACGAAAATTAATTCAAGATGGATTAGAGACTTAAATGTTAGACCTCATACCATAAAAACCCTAGAAGAAAACCTAGGTAGTACCATTCAGGACATAGGCATGGGCAAGGATTTCATGTCTAAAACACCAAAAGCAACGGCAACAAAAGTCAAAATTGACAAATGGGATCTCATTAAACTAAAGAGCTTCTGCACAGCAAAAGAAACTACCATCAGAGTGAACAGGCAACCTACAGAATGGGAGAACATTTTTGCAATCTAATCGTCTGACAAAGGGCTAATATCCAGAACCTACAAAGAACTCAAACAAATTTACAAGAAAAACAAACAACCCCATCAAAAAGTGGGCAAAGGATATGAACAGACATTTCTCAAAAGAAGACATTCATACAGCCAACAGACACATGAAAAAATGCTCATCATCACTGGCCATCAGAGAAATGCAAATCAAAACCACAATGACATACCATTTCACACCAGTTAGTATGGCAATCATTCAAAAGTCAGGAAACAACAGGTGCTGGAGAGGATGTGGAGAAATAGAAACACTTTTACACTGTTGGTGGGATTGTAAACTAGTTCAACCATTATGAAAAACAGTATGGCGATTCCTCAAGGATCTAGAACTAGATGTACCATACACTGCTTCATTCCTTTTGATTAATGAGTAATACTCTGCTGTATGGCTATGGCACGTACTAATTTTTCTTCCACTAGTTGATGGATATTTGGATTCTATTCATTTTGGCTATACGAAGAGTGCTAATATAAGCATTCACATATGAATCTTTGAGTGCTGCAGATTTCCATTCTTTTGGGTATTTACCTGAGGGCCATTACTGGGTATATACCCAAAGGATGATTAATCATGCTGCTATAAAGACACATGCACATGTATGCTTATTGCAGCACTATTCACAATAGCAAAGACTTTGAATCAACCCAAATGTCCATCAGTGACAGACAGGATTAAGAAAATGTGGCACATATACACCATGGAATACAATGCAGCCATAAAAAAGGATGAGTTTATGTCCTTTATAGGGACATGGATGCAGCTGGAAACCATCATTCTTAGCAAACTATCACAAGAGCAGAAAACCAAACACCGTACGTTCTTACTCATAGGTGGGAACTGAACAATGAGATCACTTGGACTCGGGAAGGGGAACATCACACACCGGGGTCTATCATGGGGAGGGGAGAGCGGGGAGGGATTGCATTGGGAGTTATACCTGATGTAAATGACGAGTTGATGGGTGCTGACGAGTTGATGGGTGCAGCACAGCAACATGGCACAAGTATACATATGTAACAAACCTGCACGTTATGCACATGTACCCTAGAACTTAAAGTATAATAATAATTAAAAAAGTAAAAAATAAATAAATTATAAAAAAAGAAAATGTGGTATATACATCTAATGGCTTATTATTCAGCCATTAAAAGAAGGAAATACTGCTGCTTCTGACGTCATAAATCAACCTGGAGAACACTTTGCTAGGTGAAATTAGCCAAAGAGAGAAGAAAAACTACCCCATGATACCGTGATATGAGGAATCTAAAATAGACAAACTCATAGAAGCAATGAGTACTGAGCTTGTTGGAGACTGGTAGCAAGAGGAAACTGGGAGATATTCGTCAAAGAGTACGAAGTCTCAGCTATGAAAGGTCAACAAGTTCTAGATATCTGCTGTAAAGCATAGTGCCAAAAGTTAATAATTCTGTAGTTTATACATAATAATTTGCTGGAGTATGTATCTTGTGTTAAATGTTCTTCTCACCCCACCCACACACACTGTGTAAAGAGGGAGGGGGGATACTTTTAGAGGGGATGGATGTGTTTATGGCACTTATTGTGACAGTTAATAGATGTATACTTTCCTTCATATTCACTTCATTGTATATGTTAAATATGTACAGCTTTTCACATGTCAATTATATTTTACAAGGAGGTTTTAAAAATAACTAAATTCTACTACTCAACCATAAAAAGGAACTAAATTATGGTTTTCTGCAGAAACTCATATAGAACTGGAGGACATTGTTCTAAGAGAAGTAACTCAAGAATTGGAAACCAAATATCACATGTTATCACTTATATGTGGGAGGTAAGCTACAGGTATGCAAAGGCATACAGAGTGGTATAGTGGATATTGGAGTCTCAGAGGGAGGAAAGATGGAAGGAGGTGAAGAATTAAAAAAAACCCTACTTGTACGGTACAATATACTCTATTTGGTGATGGGAAAACTAAAATCCTCGACTTCACCACTACACAATTCAACTATGTAACCAAAAACCACTTGTACTCATAATGCTATTGAAATAAAAATAAATAACAAAAACTACTACATTTCTCTTCACGTATTGCTATAGGTGTATGACAAAAATTTTGCTATATACAACAGCATTTCTTTTATTTTCTTTCTTTAAACTTTAAGTTCTGGGCTACATGTGCAGAATGTGCACATTTGTTACATAGGTATATATATGCCATGGTGGTTGCTGTACCTATGAACCCATCATTTAGATTTTAAGTCCCTCATACATCAGGTATTTGTCCTAAGGCCCTCCCTCCCCTTTCCCCACAGCCCCCAACACACCCCGGTGTATGATGTTCCCCTCCCTGTGTCGATGTGTTCTCCTTGTTCAGCTCCTACTTATGAGTGAAAACATGCAGTGTTTGGTTTTCTGTTCCTGTGTTAGTTTGCTGAGGATGATGGCTTCCAGCTACATCCATATCCATGCAAAGGACAAGAACTCCATTTTTGTAGCTGCATAGTACTCCATGGTGTATATGTGCATATTTTCTTTATCCAGTCTATCATTGGTGGGAATTTGGTTTGGTTCGAAGTCTTTGCTATATATGTTCATGTGTCTTTATAGTAGAATGATTTATAATCCAGTGGGTATATATCCAGTAACGGGATTACTGGATCAAATGGTATTTCTGGTTCTAGATTTCTGAAGAATCGCCCCCCGTCTTACACAATGATTGAACTTATTTACACTCCCACCAACAGTGTAATAATTTTCCTATTTCTCCACAGCCTCGCCAGCATCTGTTGTTTCTGGCTTTTTAATAATCTCCATTCTAACTGACGTGAGATGGTATCTCATTGTGGTTATGATTTACATTTCTCTAATCACTGGTGATGATGAGTTTTATATATATATATATATATATATATGTTTGAAGGCTGCATAAATGTCTTTTTTTGAGAAGTGTCTGTTCATATCCCTTGCCCACTTTTTGATGGAGTTGTTTGTTGTTTTTCTTGTTAATTTGTTTAAGTTCCTTATAGATTCTGTATATTAGACCTTTGTCAGATGGGTAGCTTGAAAAAATTTTCTCCCATTCTTTAGGTTGCCTGTTCAATCTGATGATAATTTCTTTTTCTGTGCAGAAGCTCTTTAGTTTGATTAGATTTCGTTTGTCAATTTTGGCTTTTGTTGCAATTGCTTTACAACAAAAGGAGGTTTGTAATTCTCCTTGAAGAGGTCCTTCACATCCCTTGTAAGTTGTATTCTTTGATATTTTATTCTCTTTGTAGCAATTGTGAATGGGAGTTCACTCATGATTTGGCTCTCTGTATATTGTTTGTGTATAGGGATACCTGTGATTTTATCACATTGGTTTTATATTTTGAGACTTTATTTTATAATTTTTTACAACTTTTTTATTATTATAATTTAATTTCTGGGGTACATGTGCACAATCTGCAGGTTTTTTTACATATGTATACATGTGCCATGTTGGTGTGCTGCACCCATTGACGTGTCATTTACATTAGGTATATTTCCTAATGCTATCCCTCCTTTGTCCCCCCACCCCAAGATAGGCTCCAGTGTGTGATGTTCTCCTTCCTGTGACCAAGTGTTCTCATTGTTCAATTCCCACCTATGAGTGAGAACATGCGATGTTTGGTTTTCTATCATTGCGATAGTTTGCTGAGAATGATGGCTTCCAGTTTCATCCATGTCCCTTCAAAGGACACAAACTCATGATTTCTTATGGCTGCATAGTATTCCATGGTGTATATGTGCCACATTTTCTTAATCCAGTCTATTATTGATGGACATTTGGGTTGGTTCCAAGTCTTTGTTATTGTGAATAGTGCCACAATAAATATACGTGTGCATGTGTCTTTATAGCAGCATGATTTATCATCCTTGGGTATATACCCAGTAATGAGAGGGCTTGGTCAAATGGTATTTCTAGTTCTAGCTCCTTGAGGAATCGCCACACTGTCTTCCTCAATGGTTGAAGTAGTTTACAATCCCACCAACAGTGTAAAAGTGTTCCTATTTCTCCACATCCTCTCCAGCACCTGTTGTTTCCTGACTTTTGAATGATTGCCATTCTAACTGGTGTGAGATGGTATCTCCTTGTGGTTTTGATTTGCATTTCTCTGATGGCCAGTGATGATGAGCATTTTTTCATGTGACTCTTGGCTGCATAAATGTCTTCTTTTGAGAAGCGTCTGTTCATATCCTTTGCCCACTTTTTGATGGGGTTGTTTGCTTTTTTCTTGTAAATTTGTTTGTGTTCTTTGTAGATTCTAGATATTAGCCCTTTGTCAGATGAGTAGATTGCAAAATGTTCTCCCATTCTGTAGGTTGCCTGTTCACTCTGATGGTAGTTTCTTTTGCTGTGCAGAAGCTCTTTAGTTTAATTGTCAATTTTTGTTTAGTTCATTTGTCAATTTTGGCTTTTGTTGCCTTTGCTTTTGGTGTTTAAGACATGAAGTCCTTGCCGATACCGATGTCCTGAGTGGTATTGCCTAGGGTTTCTTCTAGGGATTTTATGGTTTTAGGTCTAACATTTAATTCTTTAATCTATCTTGAATTAAATTTTGTATAAGGTGTAAGGAAGAGATCCAGTTTACCTAGCACCATTTATTAAATAGGGAATCCTTTCCCCATTTCTTGTTTTTGTCAGGTTTGTCAAAAATCAGATGGTTGTAGATGTGTGGTATTATTTCTGAGGGCTCTGTTCTGTTCCATTGATCTATATCTCTGTTTTGGTACCACTACTATGCTGTTTTGGTTATTGTAGCCTTGTAGTATAGTTTGAAGTCAGGTATCGTGATGCCTCCAGCCTTGTTCTTTTGCCTTAGGATTGTCTTGGCAATGTGGGCTCTTTTTTCATTCCATATGAACCTTAAAGTAGTTTTTTACAATTCTGTGAAGAAAGTCTTTGGTAGCTTGTTGGGGATGGCATTGAACCTAGAAATTACTTTGGGCAGTGTGGCCATTTTCAAGATATTGATTCTTCCTATCCATGAGCACGGAATGTTCTTCCGTTTGTTTGTGTCCTCTTTTATTTTACTGAGCAGTGGTTTGTAGTTCTCCTTGAAGAGGTCCTTCACATCCCTTGTAAGTTGGATTCCTATGTATTTTATTCTCTTTGAAGCAATTGTGAATGGAAGTTCAATTATGATTTGGCTCTCTGTTTGTTACTGATATACAAGAATGCTCGTGATTTTTGCACATTGATTTTGTATCTTGAGACTTTGCTGAAGTTGCTTATCAGCTTAAGGAGATTTTCAGCTGAGATGATGGGGTTTTTTAAATATACAATCATGTCATCTGCACACATGGACAATTTGACTTCTTCTTTTACTAACAGAGCACCCTTTATTTTTGTATCCTGCCTAATTGTCCTGACCGGAACTTCCAACACTATGTTGAACAGGAGTGGTGAGAGAGGGCATCCCTGTCTTGTGCCATTTTTCAAAGGAAATGCTTCCAGTTTTTGCCATTTCAGTATGATATTGGCTGTGGGTTTGTCATAAATATCTCCTGTTCTTTTGAGATACGTCCCATCAATACCAAATTTATTGAGTGTTTTTAGCATGAAGGACGGTTGAATTTTGTCAAAGGTCTTTTCTGCATCTATTGAGAAAATCAGGTGGTTTTTATCTTTGGTTCTGTTTATATGCTGGATTATGCTTATTGATTTGTGTATGTTGAATCAGCCTTGCATCCCAGGGATAAAGCCCCGTTGATCACGGAAGATAAGCTTTTGGATGTGCTGCTGGATTCAGTTTGCCAGTATTTTATTGAGGATTTTTGCATCGATGCTCATCAGGGACATTGGTCTGAAATTCTCTTTTTTTTATTGTGTCTCTGTCTGGCTTTGGTATCAGGATGATGTTGCACTTATAAAATTAGTTAGGGAGGATTCCCTCTCTTTCTATTGATTGGAATAGTTTCAGAAAGAATGGTATCAACTTCTCCTTGTACCTCTGGTAGAATTCGGTTGTGAATCTGGCTGGTCCTGGACTTTTTTTCGTTGGTAGGCTATTAATTATTGCCTCAAATTCAGAGCCTGCTATTGGTCTATTCAGGGATTCAACTTCTTCCTAGTTTAGTCTTGGGAGAGTGTAAATGTCCAGGAAATTGTCCATTTCTTCTAGGTTTTCTAGTTTATCTGCATAGAGATGTTTATAGCATTCTGTGATGGTAGTTTATATTTCTGTGGGGTCGGTGGTGATACCCCCTTTATCATTTTTATTGCGTCTATTTGATTCTTCTCTCTTTTATCTTTATTAGTCTTGCTAGCGGTCTATCAATTTTGTTGATCTTTTCAAAAAACCATCTCCTGGATTCATTGATTTTTTTGAAGGGTTTTCTGTGTCTCTATCTCCTTCAGTTCTGCAGTGATCTCAGTTATTTCTTGCCTTCCGTTAGGTTTTGAATGTGTTTGCTCTTGCTTCTCTAGTTATTTTTTTTTCTTTTTTCTTTCTTTCTTTTTTTTTTATTATACTTTAAGTTCTAGGGTACATGTGGACAACGTGCAGGTTTGTTACATATGTTTACCTGTGCCATGTTGGCGTGCTGCACCCATCAACTCGTCAGCACCCATCAACTCGTCATTTACATCAGGTATAACTCCCAATGCAATCCCTCCCCCTGCCCCCTCCCCGTGATACGACCCGGTGTGTGATGTTCCCCTTCCCGAGTCCAAGTGATCTCATTGTTCAGTTCCCACCTATGAGTGAGAACATGTGGTGTAAAGAACTCAAACCAATTTACAGGAAACAAACAAACAACCCCATTGAAAAGTGGGCAAAGAATATGAACAGACAGTTCTCAAAAGAAGACATTCATACAGCCAACAGACACATGAAAAAATGCTCATCATCACTGGCCATCAGAGAAATGCAAATCAAAACCACAATGACATACCATCTCACACCAGTGAGAATGGCAATCATTGAAAAGTCAGGAAACAACGGATGCTGGAGAGGATGTGGAGAAATAGAAACACTTTTACACTGTTGGTGGGATTGTAAACTAGTTCAACCATTATGGAAAACAGTATGACGATTCCTCAAGGATCTAGAACTGGAAGTACCATATGACCTAGCCATCCCATTACTGGGTATATACCCAAAGGATTATAAATCATGCTGCTATAAAGACGCATTCACATGTATGTTTATTGCAGCACTATTCACAATAGCAAAGACTTGGAATCAACCCAAATGTCCATCAGTGACAGTCTGGATTAAGAAAATGTGGTATATATACACCATGTAATACTATGCAGCCATAAAAAAGGGTGAGTTTATGTCCTTTATAGGGACATGGATGCAGCTGGAAACCATCATTCTCAGCTTCTCTAGTTCTTTTAATTGTGATGTTAGGGTGTCAATTTTACATCTTTCCTGCTTTCTCTTGTGGGCATTTAGTCTTATAAATTTCCCTCTACACACTGCTTTAAATGTGTCCCAGAGATTCTGGTATGTTGTGTCTTTGTTCTCATTAGCTTCAAAGAACATCTTTATTTCTGCCTTCATTTTGTTATGTACTCAGTAGTCACTCAGGAACAGGTTGTTCAATTTCCATGTAGTTTAGCGGTTTTGACTTAGTTTCTGAATCCTGAGTTCTAGTTTGATTGCACTGTGGTCTGAGAGACAGTTTGTTATAATTTCTGTTCTTGTACATTTGCTGAGGAGTGCTTTACTTCCAACTATGTGGTCAATTTTGGAATAAGTGCGATGTGGTGCTGAGAATAATGTGTAATCTGTTGATTTGGCATGGAAAGTTCTGTAGATGTCTATTAGGTCCACCTGGTACAGAGATGAGTTCAATTCCTGGATATTCTTGTTAACTTTCTGTCTCATTGATCTGTCTTATGTTGACAGTGGGGTGTTAAAATCTCCATTATTATTGTATGGGAGTCTAAGTCTGTTTGTAAGTCTCTAAGGACTTGCTTTATGAATCTGGGTGCTCCTGTATTGGGTGCATATATATTTAGGATAGTTAGCTCTTCTTGTTGTATTGATCCCTTTATCATTATGTAATGGCCTTCTTTTTCACTTCTGATATTTGTTGATTTAAAGTCTGTTTTACCTGACAGTAGGATTGCAACCCCTGCCTTTTTTTGTTTTCCATTTGCTTGGTAGATCTTCCTCCATCCCTTTATTTTGAGCCTATGTGTGTCTCTACGTGTGAGATGGGTCTCCTGAATACAGCACACTGATGGTCTTGACTCTTTTTCCACTTTGCCAGTCTGTGTCTTTTAATTGGAGCATTTTGCCCATTTACATTTAAGGTTAATATTGTTATTTAAGGTTAATAATACTGTCATTATGATGTTACCTGGTTATTTTACTCATTAGTTGATGCAATTTCAGCTTAGCATCGATAGTGCTTACAATGTGGCATGTTTTTGCAGTGGCTGGTACCGGTTGTTCCTTTCCATGTTTAGTGTTTCCTTCTGGAGCTCTTGTAGGACAGGCCTGGTGGTGACAAAATCTCTCAGAGTTTGCTTGTTTGTAAAGGAGTTTATTACTTCTTCACTTATGAAGCTTAGTTTGGCTGGATATGAAATTCTGGGTTGAAAATTGTTTTCTTTAAGATTTTTGAATATTGGCCCCCACTGTCTTCTGGCTTGTAGAGTTTCCACTGAGAGATCTGCTGTTAGTCTGATGGGCTTCCCTTAGTGGGTACTCCGACCTTTCTCTCTAGCTGCCCTTTATATTTTTTCCTTCATTTCAAGTTTGATGAATCTGACAATTATGTGTCTTGGTGTTGCTCTTCTTGAGCAATATCTTTTCTGCATTCTCTGTATTTCCTGAATTTGAATGTTGTCCTGCCTTGCTGGGTTGGGGAATTTCTCCTGGATAATATCCTGAAGAGTTTTTTCCAACTTGGTACCATTCTCCCCGTCACGTTCACATACACAAGTCAGAAGTAGATTTGGTCTTCTCACATAGTCCCACTTTTCTTGGAGGTTTTGATAGTTTCATTTTACTCTTTTTTCTGTAAACTTCTCTTTTCGCTTCATTTCATTAATTTGATCTTCACTTGCTGATACCCTTTTTTCCAGGAGATCGAATTGGTTACTGAAGCTTGTGCATTTGTCATGTAGTTCTCGTGCCATCATTTTCAGCTCCCTCGGGTCTTTAAAGGACTTCTCTGCACTGGTTATTCTAATTAGCCATTCATATAATCATTTTTCTTTTTTTTTCTTTTTTTTTTAAAATTTATTTATTATTATTATACTGTAAGTTGTAGGGTACATGTGCATAACGTGCACGTTTGTTACATATGTATACTTGTGCCTTGTTGGTGTGCTGCACCCATCAACTCGTCATTTACATCAGGTATAACTCCCAATGAAATCCCTCCCACCTCCCCCCTCCCCATGATAGGCCCCGG